>NW_021849774.1:382861-441985 GCF_003651465.1 Formica exsecta | reverse complement strand
AAAGAAAAGGGGTGTACGGGTGGTTTAGGACACCCTGTATACAATACATATATGTATATGTTGTAATATACATTAATGGTTTTCACTATTTTCTATATCTTTTTTTTTTATTTAGTTTTGGTCATATTTTCTTTTATAAAAGAGTAAAAGAATGTATTATTATAAAGTATAGAGTTACAGTTCTATTAATTGATAATTTATTTTTACATATAATACATAATTTTATTTTTTACGTTAAAAAATACAAAAAATAGTGTAGTTTCAAAAAAATCGGAGGGTTCACCTATTCGGAACTTTATCCTAAACTCCTAACAAAAATTAGGGGAACACTTAATTTTTCTTAAAAAATAGGCAAAATTCAGGCAGCTGTAACTTTGTTAAAAATGAATAAAATTTAAATCCAACAAAAGGGTTTCAAAGCTTAAAATCTCTATTTTCAAAAGGTCACTATTTTTTGAGTTTCACAAAAAATTTTAAAATTTAAAAATTTGGTAATTTTGACATATAGAAAACTACAATCTAGACAAAATGAGAAATCTTTTTCTCACTTTGTGAGCCTGTTATGTGCCCCAAAAAAATCTGCAAAAATTTTCGACCTCCTAATGTGAAAGTTTAAAGTTTTCCATACAAAAGGTGAGGGAAGGCAATTAAGAGTCAGCGCGGTAACTTGTATGCAAATTTTATTATAATCAAATTATATTAAAATAAAGAAGCGATAGACTTAATAATAAAAAGCGTACGTTCGGTCCTTTTTTTGACCATTCTCAGCGCAATTACAAAGTACATGAAATATTTTGTAAGAGAGTCAAAGTTAAAAATGAACGAAATTTAAAGCTGCCTGAACGTTGCCTATTTTTTAAGAAAAATTAAGTGTTTCTCTAATTTTTATGAGGAGTTTATATATCGAGTAAAGAGTCATTATGTAATAATAAACATCGAATAAAGTTAAATCAATTTTCGAACTTATCGGAAAATCGAATATTGTACGTGGAAAGGCAGTTTTCATTTAATTCGGTTACAAGCAATTACGCCGCTCATCAAATTGATCTTGTAATATGGAAAACTGTTCCGATAACGAGAAAAATGGCGAAATTAATAACCGCGATCGATTTTGTTGCAAAATTTTCGCAAGATTAAAGATACTTCTATTAGCCGTGTAAAATATAGCGAATCTGTCGAGACTTCGAACTGAGCCGCAATCTGAGGTTGTTGGTATCGCTTAGCTGACGATGTTGACGTATCATTGCGGCGTAGGAAGGCATGTCGGGTATGCAAACAGGATCAAGACGCCCTTTGGATCGCGGGCGCCATGGTGGTCGGACATAGTAGGAGGACATTGATGGTTCCACGCATCCCTTTCGCTTCCATTGTCCGCCCTCTGGCTTCTACCGCCTATATTACGTCTACCCATTCCATCTATCGTGTCTTGTTGCCGTGAAATGAACGGTGAACCCGAATCGCGCGTCTTCCGATAATCGAATTTCCATGTAACGAGACATATCGTCGACGTGCTATTGACGCATATTCACGAACCTTATATCAGACAACCTTTTAGATTTGAAAAATATCATATTCACGACTCTTTCAGAAATTCTGACTCTGATTTTAATGATAACTTGAACTGATCTATTATAGAATACATTTTTGTGCAACTAAAATATCAAAGTATTAATAATAGGTTAAACAAAATAAATGATCGAAGATGTAAAATCTTTTGTGCACAAGTTAAAGTTATATAATATACGTTTCATTTAAATTGTTAAGTAGTATAATTATTCGATGTCTTTATATTTAAATCTTCTTAACGATCGAGATTCTATTTTTTCAAGAGATTTTAGTTCAAAATGTGGTTCACAAAATATACAATCTTGATTTTTGCTGATGGACTCCGTTTATTACTAAAACTTTGGTTGTCGTCAAATATTTGTAATACTTGACTGTGATTTCCCGAGATATATGCGAGACGTAACGCTCCGAGGCTTTATGCGAACGTTGTACAACGATAGAATGAAAATCCCTCGAGCGAAAGGTAAACGTGCGCATCGAGTTTCGAGGAACATATCTGCTTCTTGTCCGCCTGCGGTCAAGTTTGTGCCCAGCCGGAAGTTCCGCCGATACAAGCGTCGAATAATATGCTGAGGAAGCGACTCTCCTCCAGCCATTTGCCATATAGAGCGACGTGTCCCCAAGGGATATCATACTCTGAAAACGTGAGCAAAGTTTAATATTTTATGATGACGTATTTCTTTTAAATTTTATACGAACTTTTTGCACACAAATGCATAATTATTCTATAAAATAATATGAAATAACAAATCGCTTTCTCTCTCTCTCTCTTTCCCAAATTTAATTTTTTAAATATTTTATTTTAATTATAAATTTTATAAAAATAAAAAAGAGAAGGAATAATATATAATAATAAACAAAATTTGAAAAATATGTAATTGATCACATATATAAGAAGATTTGTAAATTAATAACTATGATTATATTCCGTACATTTTATCTGAAAAAGATATACATAAATGAATTCAGAAAGAAAGAGAGAGAGAGAGAGAGGGAGAGAGGGAGGGAGAGAGAGAGAGAGAGATGCGTTTTACTCGCTGACATCTTTAGGCTCGTGGATGTGACAAAGGGTGACAAAAGATTCGCGGAATTATTCCACGTTGCCACAGGACGCATATTAACTCGATCTTTTTCATTCTGCTCGTCGTCTGCATGTCGGAGGAAAAAGGTGACGGTTGATCGTCGGGGCGTAACGCTTTTTAAGACGGTTGGTACATCAGCCCCACTCTTTTCTCTCAAAGCAGCCGCAGTCATCGCTATTTCCGCGCCGGGACGACAATTTGCATGAGATTTGCATGAGATCCTTCCGCGACCTTCACCCTTTTCGGTATCTTTAATAAAACTGGCGTACAATGAAATATGAATAAAAATAACGCACAATGAATAAAGCAAAGCGATGAGTAAAGAATAATCCGTAAGAATATGGCTGATTCTGATTTTACAGCGAAATGACGGAAAATGAGCAAAGGTTTAAAGCCAAAGCAAAATTTGTATTAAAGTTCGAAGTAGTAGGGCTTGCTTATAAGAAAAAATTTCTAACCTATTATATGATAGAAAGACACGATAAAAAAAATATAAATAAAAAAATGATATTTATTATCCATTAAGACAAATGTAAAAGTTAGTATAGTCGATGCCTTTGTGTTTTAAATGCTTTATTAAATTTATCTTCATTGATTTTATAGTCTGCGTACTATAAAATTATACTGTGTTAACGTTAGCTATAAATGGAAGTTGTAAGTGCATTGCGTTGTGTATAAGACATTGCGAAAGAGGAAATGCAAATACCTTGTTGCTAAAATCGAGATGTAATTCTATTAGATGAAAAATGTTATCTATTGGTATCGCCATGTATCCGATAGCATTGCTCCATGCGTTCACATACGTTTTCGTGAAAGGAAGTTTCGGAAAATACGACACCATATATCGTACCAACCATATATCACTTATTATTACAATACTTAAAATTTCTAAATTATATTAAATAGCCTACATAACCGAAAGTAATCATGTATGCATATTAAATTTTCATAAAATATATTTATAATAATATCTTAAAACATCCTACAAATATCCTGAACCATCCTGGACATATTAAGGATGATCCTGAGGACGTTTTGTGCTGTCTGGGATATATCGTACCAACCATATATCAAGCTATCGTCTTTACGAGTGCTCGACGAATTTTACGCACAGAATACGTACGTGACAACAAATAAAAAAGACCGGCCGCGCAAATATTGCTTCGAGAACTCAATAAATATTGCGAGTAAATTCTCTTCGATATTATAAAAGACCGAAAAGCGACGGACCGTTTTCATAATGGTTCTCGACACGGGAAAATCCACTTTATATCGACTTTTAATCAAAACAATTAAGGGGGGAGTTTCGTCTTAAGTTGTTCGACTCTCGACGAGACGTGCCGTTTGACTCTTTCAACGCCATTGCAATTTCGCGAAACAGACAAGTTCGGGATTTATGCAAAAGCATAAATATAGCTGGGAGAGATGCACCAATGCATTTATCGCTTTATTGTTGAGATAGACAAGAAACAAAAGATTGTATACCATATATTTCTAGGAAATTTACGTGCATAATTTGAGTTATATATTTACAAGAAATGAGAATTTACATATCGTGTTTGAAACTTTTAAAGGTTTTTGATTCGGATGCTCAAATATTTTTGCGTGATATTATTTCTGTTTTTTTTTTGCGACAGTTTTAATAATCTTTTTCATTCCTTTCGGTATGAACGTTTGCTATTTGCACAACAAGCAAGAATAATACACTATTGAACGATATTCGTCTCATATAAAGAAAGTCTTGAGTTCAGTGAAACGACGAGTTCCTTCCACGAGCAGACTTTTGTTCTTCCTTCCAACGATCAGCTTCACCAATCGAGTCGCGTATAGGAAATGTCCTCGATTTGATTTCTTTTATATCATATAGACGGTTTCACAGTCGGGTTTCTCGCGATACTCGTTTTGAGTGCTTTTGATAAAATAGAAAAACGCAGAATTATTCTCTTATTTCTATAATAACTTTTATTTGTATTATTTATTTATTTATTTCTATAATAATTTTTATATATGTGTTTTAAAAAATTATATTCAACAGAAATTATATTTTTAATGGGCGCAATATAATTTTAAATCTATTATATTTTTCAATTTGCCAAATTTTTAGAACTAAAGCTGCTAATAATGATAAATACTGGCCTTCTTAAAAATATCATCTACACGAATTATCGCGAATTATCTGTCAGTCACGTGGACGTCTATTTCGGTCAATGAGCCGTGGGATGAATTGAATACGTGATTCGTCGTACTAAATCGATAAAAATAAGAGCACGCCAACGAGCTGACAAGGGCCAATAGCGAGCATTATTGCGTTATGCGTACTCATTAAAGCGTTGAATAGCACCGCTAATAGGCACGCGTCGGTTATCGCTCCGGTATTTCGCTCAACAACATCAACGCGCAAAATTGGCTCACCGATGTCGAGCGGATGTTTCTCTCACGATCATTTCGCTGACTTTACAAGTCGTCAGAAGCTGTCAGATTAATCGTTTCCGTGTTACACGCGTTAAAACATTTCGACGAGTTCTAACTTCTCGTCGGAAACGGCAAATTAATTGCAATTGCGTGATAGTTAAGCGCATACCGTTCGCGTTCAGACTGGCACACTTGGAATCATTCGTGCAACTGTAACTTTACAAACCGGAAATGGCAGTGGAATTATGCGCTTGAAGTTAACACATGACGGAAATTATTCTGAGATAATTCTATTTTTAGCTCTACCTCGCATGCAGCATACTAAAAACGCTATTTCTCTCTGTCTCTTAATATCCCATAATTTTTGTACATTCTGATATATAATTAAATCTGAAAAAAATTTATAAGAAAACTTCGCGCACACACTCAAAAAAGTGGTATTGCAACTACAGCAAAAATTTTCTGGGTGCGCAAAATTAACTGAGGTACATAAATGATTAGCAAATACTGTGATATCGCATATGTTTCGCATTTAATCAATCTAAGTGACAGAGACAGAATTTATATCTGAACTGTTTGTGAAATTTAGAAAGAATGTTTTTCTGTGGCGCCTATCCATGTAAGGCCAATCATACTTGTTATAAAGTTTGACTGTGGTACACAGAAAAAATTAGCGACAAGAAACAAATGAATATATAATCCTCACATATAACATATTTGTATAATGCGCCCAATCTATCTAGCTCTTTTAAACAATTTCTCTCAATTTTTCGATGCTGCAGTTATAATTGGCAGTTATATTTCTCACAAAGATCGTTCTAGCTGTAGTATCGAAACTCATATTTATCCAATGCAGTGATTAACATTTGGCAATGGGACCTAAATTTTCTAGAAGATATTATTAGAATATTGCTGCTATAAATTCTATATGTAACAGACAATATTCTAACAGATACAAAAAATAGCGATAAATTTTTGTTGTGACACCTAGAAATCTACCTATATCAGCAAGACATTTTTTTGAGTGCACATTGCAAACGACAGAGATGTTTTGAAAATAAAAAGTGGAATTGTTTTAAATTAAGAGGAAAATATAACATTTTTATCACACCGCTTAATCAAAGCGATTTACCATAATTCGGTAATTTTGTGACCTCGTCGTCATCGTTTTCTAAACGACGGTAAATAAGCGGGTAGAAAATCCGGTAGAAACGAGTGAGTTTTTATTAAATTAAAACTCAAGGTTTTTGTTACTCCTTGCGTAAGGTTATTAATATTAAAATATATTACTATTTCCGTACATACGTTATTACTGATTGTACATATAACGAAAGATAATTTAATAATTATTCATGCACACATGTATGTATGTGTGTGTATGTGTGTGTGTGTGTGTGTATTTGTTGAGATATGTTTTTTTGATGTGAGACAACGATATAGTGTGTACGGAATTATAAGTTACATACATATTTCCAACACACATAGAGAGCGATTAAAGTGCACACGTGCTTTTAGTCGAACCGTTCTTGCGCGCTTACGTCAAAGCCGCGCATTATGCATGCACGTTTTAACTAATCCGATGTTCTTGGCGGATAACAAGAGACATAATTTGTTTTCCCGGACTTTATCAATCGTGCATACACGAATAACCACCCCGAGTTATTTGGAGCTTTTTAAACGGTTTCTTGATATCAATCGATCAACTACTCAACCGCAATCTAAATCTTCTTCCTTTTACGTAAACAAGAAAAAAGCAAAAAAGGATCGGTAACACAAATAACAGAAAATTGATATTACATATTGTGTTTTCATTACTCTATTTATATATTAATATAGTCATTATTCATATTTCTAGTTTTATTCTGTTAGTTATTATTATTGATTATCAACAGCTAATTTATTTTCTTTTATTTTAAAATATGTATGAATAAAAATGATGTGGGAGTGAATCGTAGAGATACATTTGCAATTACAAGTTTAATTCTCCATTTTATCAATCATTTTTTAAAGCCTTAGAATATCATATTTCACGCCGGTGACACGTTTTAGATCAAAAAGAGAAAAAGAGAAATGGGCTCAAGGACTCTTGTAGTCGTGCGGGCGCAACTATACTTTATCCACTCTCGTTATAATACGATAGCTCACACCTTGACGCCCGGATTAAAGTTCATATCTTTACTTGCGTATCACGCGATCTGTCGTAAAATTCGTGTTTCTCGAGAGCATTGTTCTGCAGATTGTTCGCGGTGCCATGGATCTCCCTGTCTCCCATGAGAACTGATAATGCGACCGACCTTGACTTTGACTCTAGTTTATGAATGAACATGAGTAACCTGGAGCCCCCTTTTATTCTCATCTCGATTACTTCTCGCCTTGATGCTTCGATAGTTTAGCGATAAACATGTTACAAGACACAATATGTCATTCACATTCATGTTCTACGACAAGGATCGAATATCCAGTATTGAAAAGCGATTATCGGGCGCTTTGATTATATCCAATTTAAAAGCTTTTGGTGTAATCATTAGAATACCTTTCATTATTTCTTCTGATATTATAATTAAGCATAATATTTTAAAGTATAATATTAATTATATATAATATCTAATTGATTAATATATATTAATCATACACTCAAAAAAGTGGTTTTGCAACTACAGCAAAAATTTTCTGGGTGCGCAAAATTAACTGAGGTACATAAATGATTAGCAAATACTGTGATATCGCATATGTTTCGCATTTAATCAATCTAAGTGACAGAGACAGAATTTATATCTGAACTGTTTGTGAAATTTAGAAAGAATGTTTTTCTGTGGCGCCTATCCATGTTAAGGCCAATCATACTTGTCATAAAGTTTGGCTGTGGTACACAGAAAAAATTAGCGGCAAGAAACAAATAAATATATAATCCTCACATCTAACATATTTGTATAACGCGCCCAATCTATCCAGCTCTTTTAAACAATTTCTCTCAATTTTTCGATGCAGTTTTAATTGGCAGTTATATTTCTCACAAAGAGTGTTCTAGCTGTAGTATCGAAACTCATATTTATCCAATGCAGTGATTAACATTTGGCAATGGGACCTAAATTTTCTAGAAGATATTATTAGAATATTGCTGCTATAAATTCTATATGTAACAGACAATATTCTAACAGATACAAAAAATAGCGATAAATTTTTGTTGTGACACCTAGAAATCTACCTATATCAGCAAGACATTTTTTTGAGTGTATACATTTTTTCTAACATTTTGCTATTATACAATTTTATTATTATTGCTCGAATTAATAAATAATTATTATACAAGCATCTAATATATGGAAATGAGAGAAACATGGAATTTTTTAGCAAAGATAACTCTCTATCGTTTAAATATGAATACATATCTCAGATACACTCGGTATCGAAGGCGAAACGTAATTTCGTAGTATCACAAGCATCTCTATCGCAATTGCGGCGCGTGGCGCCGCGACCTTGACCGGCGTTGTCCTCGGATTCCGACGCGATTACGCGAGGGAGCTGCAGATGGTATTAGTTTCCCCTCTCATCCTTACGGATGCGAAAACGCACAGGGCGATCCTGAGCGAGCGTAGCGGAACGCAGGGCAGGCGGAATCGATACGCAGCGTAATAGTGTATCTAGTAGTCACGAGAGTGCAATTGCAAGAGAGAGAGAGAGAGAGAGAGAGAGAGCACAGACGAGTTTGCCAAGCCGCGAAGAACGTACGGTATGTGCATTGATCCATCCGGTAAATTAAGCTCTATTAATATCGCAAACTGCTGCATCCTTCGATAGAATGGCAAAAGAATGTTATAGGTAAAACCGAACCATGTACTATCGCGCGTCTTCTTCAAAAACTCTCGCTGTTATCGGATAATTTCGTCGTGAATTATAAGAGTTAAAGATATATTACAAAGTTAACTAAAGAGAATTTTTTTTTTTTACTATCGACGACAGCGACGGAGTTGACAGTTTGAGATATGAAGCGATCATTCTTCGCGCCACGTGTCTATTATTATTATCGTATTAAAGGAAAAATTAAATTGCCATTTTTAGATTTTTATGAAGAAAGTAAAAGAGAAAATAATGTCACGCGCACGAGAAGTGTCTACTACTACATTATGGAGACGGGAGAAATCGGAGTTACGTCCCGGAGAGATTGTCGCGACGTACTTTAATCGGATCTCACGGCATAATCGCCCCATTTCGATCCCGCGGAATCAGTTAAAGATTCTCGGCGGGAATATATAGCTCATGCGAATGTGTATATTTCGAACGCATAAACTTACCTCCGTCGCGCAACAGAATAGCGGGATAAAAAGTAAACTCGACTTTACATACCGAGTATGAGAGCCGAAGAGAATCGCGATGCTGAAACGAGTCCCCGTTTTATGCGAGCAACTTTGCCGACATCGACATACACGACGGCCCGTTTAATACATCGTCATAACTCCACACAATGTAGGCACAGCCATTAATAGAAATTTCTGACAAAAGTTCTCCGACAGGCGAACCCGCATTGCTAATCCCGACTCGCGTAAAACTTTTCTTCTTTCTCCCTTTTTCTCCTCCTGCTCCCTCTCTCTCTCTCTCTCTCTCATCACGTTGTTTCGCATAAGAAAACTTGCCTCTTTCGCACCCTTTCTCTTTACATTCCGCTCAGCTTAAGTCGGAGGAATTGGGTAACATCGGAGTATTCGCGAATATTATCATGAATAGAACGCGTTTTAAGGGATTCTCATTAGATACTGAAGAGACTACGTTTTTATGTATTTTCCACCTATTTCTTCTTGCAAACTTGATTATTTTCATCACGTAAACACAAAATGTCTTGGAAAGAAATACAAGCATTTTTCAATAAACTCTAGAACTGCTTTTATAAGTGAAAAAATGTTAAATATTACATTTGACCAGAGAAATTTAATCTAGTTATTTGCGTTGCACAGCAATAAACAAAACGTCTATATTTACAATTTAAAATATAGCTCTACTTGTCCGATTCTATTTTTCCGACTTTAATTTTTTATCAACATTTTTAATATCAAGTAATTAAAAGTTTCACGATAAATGAGATTTTCTTTAACGGGAAATCGGCTTTATATTTACCGAAGCTTTGATTTGTGCAAAAGTTGCAAAAGTCTGTGGTTCCACGACACTCTATATAAATAATCGTAGTTACTATACCAATAGCATTAAATAACAATTTGACTACTCCGCCGAGATTAAAATGACGATACAGATGGTGGCTACGATGTAGCCAAAATGAAGTTTTTTGTTGACAATCGCTGCGACTATCAGGAATGTTAACGAACGTGCTGTGGAATTATGGAGGTCGATTAGAGGAAAATTACAATTCTTGCGAGGTAGAGAGCGCCAGCACATTGTTAAGGAACGAAGTATAGCCGACAAATCGTCTTCTGCGTAAGGAGATAATACGGAAGAGTTTGTGCGCGCGAGGAAGATTGAACATTTAAGGACACGCGAGAGCTCTCGCAACCCTACGGAATCGGAGTGGAACGAAGTGGTTAGCTTGCTGTTTTGAGAACCAAGAGTTGGCGAAGCTCTTTGCTCTCGAGTGAGAATGCGACGGGAAAATTGTAGGGGAAGAGCACGCAGACTGTCACTGCGGCCATAGTCTCTTCACTTTTATTAAACGCACGCTCGTGCCAGTAAACGAGCTTAGATGTGAGAGTTCCCAATCACGATTTTACAAAGCTATATCGCACTGTGTACTACTAGAATTCGTGTAATTGAGGTCGAGTACTCGTAATTTTCTCAAATATTCGTTTTAGTGCCTATTAAAATTAAAGCTGTTACTTTTGACAACTTCGAAGATTCGAAGCTTCGAAATTTGATTCGAATTTAACTTCGAAGTTTCGATGTTTCGAAGAATATATTTGTGCGAATGGCGAATTCATTAAAGGAACGTTAAAAATATTGTAAATAAAAGGAATTAATTAATATATATGCTCAAAAAATATGTAATTATTCAATATTAATTATTGCATGATTAGAAACTTTATATATATTCGGATTTTATCATATAATTTTATAAATGTGTACCTTGATAGTAATCGCGGTATTATTACTATTATATTAAATTAATATTGTATAATTTTGATTCTTCAAAGCTTCGAAGATTGAAATATCGAAGTTTCGAAGATTCGAAGCTTCGAAACTTCGATCTTCGAATATCGATGTCTTTGAAGCAAATCACCAACTCTAATTAAAATTAGACGAAACATTGAAAACTGCACAAATTCAATTTTATTTATGCTCTAAAACATTATTTTGAGATGAACCGTGCCCACGTGCACACGATATTTCTCTTTTGAGAAAAGTTCAAAATTTTCGGGCCAAAAAAGATTGATATCGGGATAACAATCGAGTCGTTATGGATTTTTTTTACACAGAGCATCTGCTTCGGTAAATGCAGCATTGCACATTCTGTACATATTAGAGAGTATATCTATACTAGTTTTGATCGTCACTTTGTACGCCGGAATATACAACCGCCGTGTTTGTTACTTCCTTGTGTTGAGGCAAAACCGGGTACTTACACATCTCATGTAATGAAAAGATGAAGAACTGTTATCCTGACTTTGTCTCCCTACAAAAAGCAGTTGAAAACGAAAATTATCACTCGGAAAAAGAAACCACAAAAAAAAAAGCTTTTTGAGACCCCGAAAGTTAAAGAATTAAACAAAGACGTCTTGCAGCAATGTCGAACAAGGGGATATTTTTATTTGTGATTTTTGTCAATAGAATACATTTTTATATTATATTTTGATTAAAATAAATCTAGATTTTGTAATTGCACGGTGTTTTACATGTTTTCAAATGGGTACCCGGTTTTACTCTACCGGTAGGACAAAACCAGGTATTTGGGCTTCTCCAAAAAATCTTGTTATCCTTGGTAACCAAATTTTTTTTTCAGCAACTAGCCTTATTTTCTCATAGTTTAAGGTCCACTAAAGACTACTAATGGTCAGCAAAGTTTTTTTACCCTTTGATTTTGTGTAGGAAGACAAATCCAAAAAAGTACCCAGTTTTATCCTACTTTCTTTTATATCTTTTATTTACTAGTTGCTATAAATCTTTCTACTATAAAAAACATATAAATACAAAATTAGTATATTATTAAAAAGTATTTAAAACAAGTATTTTAAAAAAGTATATGGTTTACGATTTACGAAATGCTCTGATTTTTATAATACTTTGAGCTTCATACATATGTGACACGTAGAATTTATAATTTGAATATTTTTGCATAATTTTTAAAATTTATTTTACATATTTTGATGGCGCGATTGCACTGAAAATACCATGTAAATGTATACACAAGAACAAGTGAAACAATGTATTTGTATTGTCGAGTAGAATAAATCGTTTGCGTTTAATCACATCATAAAGGATTACTCTATGCAGGCATTGTCATCGAGCATTGCAACGCGCGGAAAGATAGATCAGCTATAAATAAAAATGCCGTCATGTAACGAAGCTTGTCCAATAAAGGTCACTGATAGACGCGCGTTTTCATCGGAATTTTTTTCCTTACAGACTTGATTATATTCGTTATATAATGCATCAAGGCTTAATGAGAACGCGGTTGGCTGATACGGCACGAGGAAGGGAAGGAGACGAGGAAAGAGATAGTTAGATAAGTGGATAATCTGCCGTGCAATCAGCCGAGTGACTGATCGTACAACCAATTCAAGGAGAATCCTTCTTAACCCGCCCGCCTGTCTTTGACCAGTTGGCCAACGCCTGAAATATGATACGCGGCGCTAATCGGCACGTATTCAACATGACCCACGAAATTCGTAACCGCAACTGAAGATAGATTATGAGCAGGCTTGAGCTCGGCTATCAACTCCTGGATAAGTATGATACATTGAGATGCCGGATTCTCGGACTATGATCTGGCCGTTACACGATGTGACGACGATCTCACATCCTTCTTGAGGAATCCAATTAATCTAAACGAAGTGTCGCGCGTAACTCATATTAATCATGACAAAACTGGGTCGCTTCCATTAACAGTATTAATAATTGCGCTCATGATCGCGATATACATTAAGAAAATCGATTGACAGTGAATTATATAGCTATACGAGATGTCCCGAACTTACTCGATTAAAAGAAAATTTTTTGAATCGAATGTCCATTTCATATGCAGCATACGTTGCATTTTTGTGCTTTATAAATTATTACTACTACAATACACGTTAAGAGAATCGATTGACAGTAAATTATGTAGGTATATATTCCGAGCTTATTTATTTAAAATAATTCGTTTAAAATTCTGTCGAATAAAATATTCATCTTGTATGCGATATATATTGCATTTCCCCGCAATTATTGTGAAGAATTATCGAATTATAAGAAAGATTAAAATCGCATATATCTCGAGATTTTATTGCGTAAATTGCGCTGAAAATATATATCTCTCTGATTTCCAGAGATTATACTATATAACTGTATGTGTGTGTGTGTAAACATTGCAACCATTGAAGTAATGCTCCACATTTCGTGTAAACTGCAATCTCCGACTACATGCGCGCGCGCCACACTCTCGTAGTTTGTTTACACGCGACAAACTTTCAGAGACATTGGTTTTGCCCAGCGGACTATGGTTATCCTCGAATCCGCACATCGGTATAGCGATGGTGCCCATTAAAAGTCGAGGTTGCCCATCTGGTTCGCGTTTAGCCGGCCGAGTGCATATTATCCGCAGCGCAGATGCAACGAGCGAATCGTAATCAGTAATTTGCAAACTTTGCTAATACGAGCTACGCGTGACGTTCTGCCACCGTGCCGTTTTATCTGCGGATATATCACGACCGATAATAAACTTCGCGTGCATCCTTGCGAGCGTCGGATAACGAACAGCGTTTCGAAATTAACGAGACAATATCGGAGTATCGATCATTCCAAAAAGAAATTGATATTTTGCGCTAACGCCGGCCGAGGGTACATGACTGATGCTAAGAAATGATTTTCGGAAATATGTTTTTAAGATAATTAAAAAGAAATTTATCAAAAACAAAATACTTTTCAAAATATTATTCTATTTCTTCGCGCAATTTTAATAATAATATCTAAATTAAATTATACATTAACGATATTGAAATTATTCGGATTTTTTATACTATTAGAGAAATACAAACATATATACGGTTATAAATATAGCTTTATTTAATCATAAAAATGAGTAGGAAAAATGAGGAATGCACAGCGAACTTGGCAGCGGAAACTGGCTGAAACGAAACGAGGAGAGTATCTCGGACCGCAAAGGGCTATCCGTTTATCGCATTCCGTTCCTACGTTCCTGCGCGGAAAATGGATTTTTAAATAACTTCTAACATGTTGGAAACGAGAATAAATGCGACGTCTACATCCGAAGTGCATCCGGATTACAACGGTGTGGATATCTGGGAGGGACGAAGGTACTCTTCGCGAAATATTCAAGGGAACGATATTTCCCTTGCGCGATAGTTTGCCCGTAGGATTACATATGCCGTTCAATGAATTTCAGGACCATCTGATGCGAATGCGCCGGTGTGGAATATGTTCACATACACATAATCGTAGTTACTGTTCATTGGAGGCTTAAGAGGATGCCGGATACCGACATAATGCGAATATTAGTAGGATTGCAAAATATTTTTGTTGATTATAGATATCAACAAATCCTTTTCCATAATTAAAGTATACATAATAACGGAGTGCGGGGTTTATGATTTCATATGAAAAGTGAAAAAAAATTAAAAAATTACAGTTTTGTTATCGGCTTCTGCCGTCAACATTTACTTAATATAAAAAACCTGCAACCTGCACGTGCCTAACAAGTGAACTCCGCACTCGGCATTTTATCAAAAAGTATTAGTGAACTTCGAGAAGTGAGTTTAGAAGCTTTATAAAAAAGATTTTACTATGCAACATTTTGCACACCGAAATGTTTCTTACTAGGCTTTCAAATACATTTTCAAACGTTCACTTATATTCCTTCATGCATTTCCGAGTGGAGAGGTATCCTATTTTGCACATACACACCGCAAAACCCTTATATTAAGCAAATATATAATTATTATGGCCGGTAAAACAGGACGGTCCGGCATCCTGCATCCTCGGAAGCTCGACACGATTATTATCTTTGCGGATTCTATGATTCCAATTGAATGAGGATGGGATTAGTTTGAAATAGCTAACAAATACTTTCCGCAAAGTATAAAATTTTACACAATGGCTGAACCGGAAAAGAATTAATCAATAAAAGAGAAAAAGATAATTGCAAAAAAAATCTCGAAAATGAGAGAATTAGTTAATTCCGTTTTACATATTTTTTTGAAACAATATATACGTAAACTCAACTAAACTCGTGGAAAAGTTACATAAATAACTTGTCACAATTATTTGATGCATTGATTAGAGTAATTATTGTAATAGATATAACTTGAAAATTACAATAGAATTTTAGAAAATATATCGTGAGACTTGACGTTAAAAATCAGGAAGTTGCGACTAATAATGATCTTGCACGATGACCGCTTGGAAAAAATTATTTCTAAGTCTATCGAGTTTTTTCAACGAACGTTACGTCGATTAACGTGTAACTCGCCGTGTTATTTACGTGAACGTGAAAATGCGCGTAGGTAATCCTTTTAACACGAGGGAGAAAGAGAGAGAGACCGTAATTACCCGGTTAGAATTACGAATAGAAATAGGGCTGCGTCAAACAAACGCGATAAAGATCGATTCGGGTCGATTGAACTCGGAGATGCGATATCAGGCGAGCGGTGATGATAGCAACGTGAAACGAGCCCGTATCTGATTCGACCGATTATTGCGAGCCGACAATTATGCTCGAGCAGATTCGCGAATGAGGTATTCGTATAGATATACAAGGTGTTTTAAAAGTAGAGTCGGGAGATGATCGAGGACCTAAAAACAAGAAAAAAAGTTAGTATGAACATAGGTCCGGAAATGCGTTGTTTTCGAGTTATCGCTATTTTTATATTGAAATTTTAAATTGCTTTGCTTTCCAATTTTTTTGGCAAAATTGAAAGAAAAGATGGTTTTTATGAGTTTTATAACATAATAAAAGTCAAATAAAAGTTGCAGGTTAGATTAGGTGAAATAAAATAAAATAAATAAATACAAAATCATCTCTTCTTACAATTTTGACAAAAAAATTTGAGAGCAAAATGATTTGAAATTTCAATATAAAAATGGCGATAACTCGAAAACAACGCATTTCCGGACCTATGTTTATACCAACTTTTTTTCTTGTTTTTGAATCTCCAATCACCTCCCGAATTGAAGTTTTACCACTTTTAAAACACCCGGTATTCGGGCTTGAACCGCAAGCGACATTAACGTTATTCATTATAAGTGTGTGAAATGAATTTTCATGATTTGCGAACGTAACTCGCCCGGGAACACTTGTTCGCCGAACTAAATAATTCACAAATTATAGTACAGTTAGAGAGAGAGAGAGAGAGAGAGAGAGAGAGAGAGGGAGAAGGCGAAATCAATTATGTTTGTTCCATGTGTATGACTTTATTACATATCGTATAATTACTTGCGACTACACGCGTAACTTCATACGAGACGATGTTGCAAATTTATTAGATTTCAGTCGCTGAATTCCTTTAGTAAAATAGAATCGAGTTTCCTTTAAGAGAAAGATCGAGAGGGGTATGTGCTAAGAGTTCCGCTATTATAAGCATGTAAAGAAGTAGAAAGATCATATGTGCGTTTTATAAATAAAAGTGCTGAGCGCGTATATACACTTTTTTTAAGTATTATAACAGCTTTTATAATATTAAAATATATATTTATATAAAATCTTTACTCGTGTGTTATATTATTATATTATATTATTAAATTTTTAGACTAATGCAGGATTTTGTCTCTGATCCTTCGTCAAAATAAGTAACTTTAAACGTTATTCAAGGTTTATTATGTAAATCTGCTTATATACCGAAACGCTAAGTTCGTATCTTGTGCTCAGTGAAAGTAAAGTATTCGTATCGTACGTTAGCGTTATTAACGCAATAGTCTACGTTTAAAAAGATTATGGCTTGGACAAACAATTATATGGCAGACATACATCTCATATACGGATTTTCCGATGGTAATGCAGTCAGAATCAGACTTTTGTATGCGGAAAAATTGGAAATATTGGAATATAAAACAGGCTGTAACTCGGAAACAAGGTCATATCGGACATATGTTTATATGAATTTTTTCTCTTTTTTTTTTGTGTCCTGAATCTCTCATTGCAATACTTCCCACTTTTTAGGATACACCCTGTATATCTATACAATATACATATACTATTATTCTCTTATTATATAATAATATTATCTTACTATATAATATACTATTATATTACTACATAATAATATTATAATAATATTCTTACAATAAACTGTGTCGTAATCTTACTTCGCGAGCTTTTAATCGATTACTATTTTAATCGATAACTTTGAAGATATTGTTCAAATATAACGAAATAGAAAATGAAAAGTTTGAATTGACTATCGAAAATAAACAAGCAAATTAACTTTCCTTTCGATTGAACCCGCTGACCCGCTACTTCTGCGCTTACAAAAGAAAAATGCAATTCCCGGAGCGATACCCTTTGACCGACTTCTCGCCCTTCTTTCTCCGCGACCGTTTCTTCGTCACTCTATATCCCATTTTGGCCTCGACACATTATTTGACTTAGTCGTCTTCGATAAGTTGCGGCAGGCTTTATCCTCCCATAGCATTAACGTCGCAACTTTCTATTACAGCTTAACCCTTACAATTAGCTTTCCTTCCTATAGATACTTATAATCAAATTCTTCAACGAATATAATTCAATGTCATGTAAAAGACAAAAAAATTCTCATTTCTCTGAGATAATGCTTAGAGCTGAATTTTATTATGTTATACAAAATTTATGGAATTCTGTAAGAACTTCGGATTTACGTAAAGTAATTTTGCTGTTGCGTAAAGATTAAATCATTTTTTTCGATAAATATAATTTTTTAGTAAACGTCATATTATATGTATGTCTGTGAAAGAGAAATGTAACATTTGTTTTATATCTTATTTATGCATCTCGACAATAGTGTTTGCAGTTGCAGACTCCCGAGGGGTTCGCAAATGTACTTATTTTCTCTTCCCCTTCGGGCATACATACTCCCTTACTGCTTTTCATATTACCACTATAGTAATTGTAGAGACGCAAATGTGAGACAAAGCATCGCGTGACTGCAGGTTGATTTGCGAACAGCTTCCGACTCTGTTGCACCAAGTTGTATCGCGAATGGGAGCAACAGGCGATCGTCAACGACCTCGTCTTTCACAGTCTCAAGGGTACAAAGGCAGGAGCGGCACATCGATCATGCACCACTCTGAATTGTATTCATCATGTATGCAATTTAGCGTAATGCACCGCCAGCGGAATCGAAGATACCGGGATATATGCACGAGCGAATTATCGGTTATCCGGAATATTGAAATCGAATGATTCAATCTCTTGTGTTAAATAAGAATACGTATCGTATACGCTTATATTCCAGACTTTCGGCGAGTAAAAATTCGCATTGAGAAAGTATAGCATTTAAAATTAAAGAAAATTTCTCTTGAAAATATAAGAAAATCACCGGTGAATTCTATAACTAAAATCTATAAAAATCTATAGAAATCTATAACTGCTTAATAAATTGCTTTGTAATATGTTTTTATATTGCGTATACTTTGCGTATATGTTTGTAATTGTTATAAACTGGAATTATATATAAAATTAAACTTTTTGAACATGTTGCAAGCACGCGATTTGTCTCTATACATGCACACTTATTATGATAGATCTACAATGCAAAACAAGCAATCCATGTGAACGGATTGGGACGAATAAATATTCAGCGAATATTTAAATTTCGATAGATGTCTATTACAAAAGAACAATAATCTCTCTCTATTTATATACGCGAAATAAACATTGGCATAAAGTTCCCTTTTTTCTGTATCTGCAGCCGTGTTGGAAATTGGATTCAAACCCCGGAATTACACCGATTAAATCCGCGTACAGCGGATACCTTCGGGGCAAAAAATTCAACGAATTATCTCGTAATTTTTGCGCAACGCTGTGCGCCGGCAGTCATAAAAGCTTCAATAGTCGCTAACTGGGTAGTTTTCGTACTAACGCATCATGTCTATACATATACATGTCCATGATATACATATGTATATATGTATATCACCCAATATGAAAAAAAATAGAATAAAGTAAAAAAATAAACTATTAAAGAAAATCGGTGATGAATATAATTCGACTAATATATGCAAATGTTACATCTAATAATAATTAAAGATAAATAAGGATTATATGAGATAAATAATCGAATGCTTGCTGATGTTATCACTCAATGTTTTTTCCTTTTTTCACGAATACTATATATCTTTACAAGCCCTAATATACGTTGCAGACGTTTTGGACGTATGTGACAGATCCGTCGATCACTCTGGACGAACTACACGATGATTTAATAGTCTCTCTCGAGATCTACAGGTTGCCTGTTGCTCCGTTCCGCCAAGTCGGCAGGTATCGGCCAGAGACCGGTCCAGATTTCTTACTAACCGGCAAATAATTCGTCTATTGTCGGTTCTTACACGTTTATTCCTGGCCTCCATATATCTCTTCAATCCGTTTACGCTCGCTCGCTTTTTCGCCTGCTGCTCGTCCCTGCTGCACTTTCGCGACGATCAATACTCACCTGCACCCTGGAGGAGATAGAGGCGTGGGTGCCGTTCGTGGCACTGCGTGTTCCGCGAATGGCAGACGAGACCTCGCCAGCTTGGGCGGCTAGATCATTTCCATCTCTACGTGACAGACAGCGGTCGCATAAATCCCGAACCGCCTGAAACTACATAATTATGATCACGATTGATGTAATCGAAACGCTGGGATATGATTAAACGAGCGATATTTCCCAACGGTATCATTGATGACCGAGTTCAACTTCATCATAATCTTGTATAATATATATTATACATTGAATAAACTGTTGTCTTTTTTTTAACGATATTTCATATGACAATTATATAAAAGTTCAACGTTGTAGAAACGTTACAGGTGTCGTACTCACTTCCACAATACCGCGCGTTACTCATATCTCTTTGTGGAAAAATATTTCAACATTTTAAGCTCGCACGTGTGCAGAACGGGAGAAAAGAATTTATGACAGTAATCTACTTTTCTCGTTGAAATCCATTATTGTAATTCATTACTGTAATTTATATCACTACCTTATATCATACGCCGCGGATGAGAGATAAATACTGACATTTCAACAGAAAAGTTTTAACGAAATTTCTCAATTTCTTTGCTCACGTTATTATTCGATTACACTTTTTTCCCTGTAACGTTAATTAATTACGAATGTAAATACGGATCCGGTCTGTTGATGTCAAAAGCGAGACAGAATGTTCGCATAGGTATATTATTTTATCAAATAAGCTGAATCGTAATTGCGATTATACACAATAGACCGTTTGTCTCTATACAATTTGGCCGGATAATTGGTCATTTAGGCGATGTATCGATTACACAATTATCCAGTCGTGCTTTAGCTACTAACTTGGGCAAATCGAATCAAATTTTCCTCGCGATATCGTTAAGAATTCGCTTTAGCGATGAAAGAATATTTTTTTGGAATAACGCGTCTCTCGCAGCTTTTATGCAAAACCGACGCCAGACACAAAAAAATTGTTCTACGGTGACGTTTCCGTCCAGAAGATATGAGAGCGCGGTCATGCCGACGTGTCGTACGGCACATAAAACATCTTATCCTCATGCCGCGGCTGAAACCGTATATTTTATAATAGTAATTTATCATAAAGTTCGAAAATAGCACGCAATGTGGACACGTCTATAAACGAATTATGGAGACCATTGCTCGTCACGCATCATATGAGGCTTTTGCCATTACAAAAAGGATGAATCTTATGCATATAAACCATCGGATCTTCTAAGTATGAAACATCAGTCCTTCTCCGTGAGATCTCTTTTTTATAAAGAAACGCGGTTTTGCAAATGTAAGAGTCTAAACGTTAGAAACATGTTTCATTAAAACAGAAGTTGTATAATTGAGTAATAAAATTTATAAAATGTATAAATACAAATAGATTTTTTTTTTTATCTTGTCACTTCTTGACAGATTTATTATAAAAACGGATATTATCTATAATATTTATATTTAAAAAGGAAACATTTGGAGAGAGGACAATTTTGAAAAAAATTTTTGACTCTGGTAAAATTTTAATAATAGAAGATTTTATTTGAGAAATGCGTAGAAATCCGGAAAGCTACTTTAGAGATTGTGCGACCTATCGATTATTTCGCTAAATTCGAAACACAGACACGAAGGCATACAATATTTATAAATTGAATTCGCGCTTGCGCCTGCTAAATTAAATGTATAACAAAATTACATTAAGTTTCAAAACGGGTCGATGCGCGCGCAGCTCTTTAACTCATTTTGAGCAATTTTCTTTCGCAATGTGAATTTTAATGCGAATACTGTTCCTTTGGCTCTTATTTTCTTTGGTTCGTGTGAATTTTCCAGATATAAGAGGAATGATAACAAGATAAAATTGGAGTGAAATTTGTTAACTTGTATTATTTAAAGAAACTACATTTAGTAGCAATGTTTTTAAAGGATCGCAGACTACGGACACGGATTTTATTTATATGATCATTTATTTGCGTACCGAGTGCAAACTTATAGTTCTCCGCAAAGAGTTACACGTCAGGTTTGAACTTGATAAACTTTATACATATAGTCTGATCCATTAGAATGTGTAAGTGCATATTAAAAGCGGAGATACGTATTTCAGAACTTTACTTTGCGAGGGGCAGTGCACATGTCACGTAAACTAAACCTGACATGCGTAAACGACCATAATCACGGATCGATGCGCTTATATCTTCTTTTTCGCCTTTCTCACGTTATACCAAGCATTTTATTAATATCCGTTCGCGCGCTGGAACGATTGTTTATCATAGTCCACAGATATCGCGTCGTTGTTATTAATAGTAATATTTTCTATGTACACGATGTAGAATGGTAGAATAAAGAACGGTGACTTGCCGTGGGATAATAAAGGAATAATTAAAGCTGCGAAGCAATAAAAACGACGGTACGTTGCGGATTATGTAATTTTCAAAGTATCTTGAAACACGTTCGTTAAAAGCATATAGTACATACCAACATCCAACGTCTTGGAATACTATCTGAATTTAATGTAATACATGTCTCTGTAAAATATATGCCCGTTTCCGTTACATAATCTTCCGTCATAATTCTCTTGTGATTCAGGATGCGCTCATACTTGCGCATTTTATTGCGCAAGTTTTATTTTTATTTTTTCTAATATATAATTTTAACTATCTTCTTTAAGTATTTTTGCTGAATGATTTAAAAAACCGAAATGTATGCAAATTGGATTTTCTTATCGGAAACGGAAGAAGCTCGATTTAAGAACTTTTTGTATTGTGTGCATTTTCAGAATAATGTAATGGGACGGAAATATTGCGACATATTAAATGAAGACATTAAATGCGACACATTGAACATTATATATATATTATCATATTATATATTAATATTAATATTATCAAATATTAACATATTTGACATATTGACATTTTAGGAAATATATCCGAACAGTCGAATATATATCTCTAGATACATTCACTGAAATAAATGCTTATTGTTAGCGGTAATGAAGGATTTATGCTCAAAGCAAAAATGCGAGGGATTGATCGGAATATGTTGAAAAGCAATATAATCTTGGCTATACGAGTCTCTTTTTGCTAAGAAAATATTTTAGATGCATAAAGCGAATGCATAACTACAGAAAAGAACACAGGTAGAATTTTACGAAAATCGAGTCACGGTTTCCAGCGATGCGATATTTTTGATAGTGATATCGCATTTTTATTATTAGTCGATAAATGAAAGGCAATTTTGAATAGAATATATATATATATATATGTATATACATCTGCATTTCGAACAATTTATTGTGGACAATAGTTACGTAATATTCGATATATACTTTCATAATACATATTAGTTTATTATGTTTATTAAAATCTTGAAATTTAATTAAATAACGATATCTTATTTCGCAAAACAGTTATTAACATTTACAAAATAATATTTGATTTCCAGATAACAATACAATTTTTTCTTTATTTATATTTATATATTTATTTCTTACAGATATATTTGTATCACAATTTAAATTATCAAACTAGTTTATGTTGAATATATTAATAATTTTTGCAAGGAGACAATGATCTTCGCGGAATGATATTTCGAGCGTTAGCACTATCTTTCTGTCATATTCGAGACATCGATGACGGTTTTCAATTCGTAAACGATCGATGGAACGTTTAGGATCGGTAGAAGATATCTTGTCATCTTCCGGTTCTTCGTTTTCCGCATTTTCCGATCCCTCCCTGACAGAACGGCAGTGTCAACTCTGGTCGATCTATATTTACAAATAGATATAAAGGAAACACGCGTTATTCACAAAGATACGTATTCTTCGAAGCGTGAATAACTTCCTATGTATACGCCAATGTTTATGTAAATATGAAATTGAAGATACGACACTCTCTAAGAGATAGAGAGAGAGAGAGAGAGAGAATAATGTTTATGCGCCATTGAAGTATTACACATGAGATCGATCGCGTAGGGCCTCCGGTGGCTCAGTGTGTAGCGCGCCTGACTCACATCCCGGAGATCTCGGGTTCGATTCCCGACTCAACCCTGGCCTCTGCGCTTTCCCATTTTTTCTTTCCTACCACCTCCCAACAAAAATTCCTTCCTTCTCTCTCTTTTCTTCTTCCAGTATATACGCATAAAAACTGAATTTACACTCTAATATAACCTGTTGTTGGCCCGAATACATGACCCACCCCAGATCATTACGGCCATTTAAATATTAAGAATACAATATAGATCGATCGCCCTAACAAAAGTGACGTCTCGTATCTATTGATAGTATTCCCGATGGATCGAACAAGCCATGTGCGAGGGAAACTTCGGATACCGACATTTTGCATTGCAAATAGTAGGCATTGTATGTCGGGATAAAATATTGAAATATTCGAATATACGCTTCGCTGAACGATACAATGCGTCCGAACGCAGGTTGCGTCCGACGATGATTTATGACTTATTAGATCGTCGCTTAATTAACGATGACGTTTAAACAATTTGTATAAGTCAGTATAACGTGCGCGCGTTTTACCGTAATTACTGCAGTATAAAAAACAGACGATCTCTATATGACGTGATTAATAATTTGATAACTGATGTTTCGGCAATTGCTGTACGATATTGTATATTAAATATCGTGCCAAATTATCGCACAAATAAAGATCGATGCATTATTCCGCTCGTGTTGCGTTTTTGCTTTTCGCATTTTATCATACATTATTTCATTCAATCACTGCAATCGAACAATGCTGAAGTTTTTTCCAAGTATGAACAATATCAGTTTCCGTCTCCGACTAATGGCGATTGAAAATCTCGGAAGGGATCACTGGCATTGCAATTTATTTCATGTATGCCCCGCTTGGCTCTTGTTCTCTTCACGGTGGAACGCTAACGGAATAACTCTTGCAGCGCTTCTGTCTGCTCTTTGTATTTCTTTTTAAAGCCAATCTCCGGTCTCAAGATTTTCAGCCAATACTGATTTCTTTCGGGGAAAATTATTATTGATTTTCACTTGTTTCGCGCTGACCACGCGCATTTTTCTCTCTTCACCATCCGCAAAAGTCGGTCATCGTTGTTACCTTTTGACCGATATTTTTCAAATTTATCAACTCTAATAAGCGCTTAATATCGACAGCATTAATAGGAATTAAGTTTTGCATACGCGAGAGTAACTTGATCTTTTTTCTATTTCTCATCGCAGAATTCTTATTTCTACAAAATTAGTTTTGCTTTTACAGCTATCTCCTCATTTCGATTTTAAATCGTACGAATGAATTTTATAGATTTCACTACATGATCATATCTACTTTAAATCGAATGCACATTATTCAACTTCTTATCTCACTTGATGATGCGCAGTCGAGTGGTTGCGAGACGCTGGTACATAAATCTCTAATGCGACTGAATCTGCGAGCCAACCGGAATTCGTTAGCTCTTCTCTTGCGGCTGTCTTTAATGATGCACGCGGATGCCCTGATTTCTTTACCGGATAGATCTCTTTACCGAAATGAAACGGATTACCAACGTTATTTGAATTTTACGGTATCCGGCCGGAATATGTGCAGCATTTTCAAAGAAAAACTTTCGGCACAAAAATGCATTTAACACGTGCGCATAAAAACGGTTATACGGTCTATATTCCATATTCTAGCACAAATATCTGTTTCTTTTGCTCCGCCATAATTAAGGTAAAGACAGAGAAAGAGGAAAGACAGAAGAAAATAAATAAATCAAGATATAACAATATGTATAAAGACATAATTACTGAGGATTTGCCAAAATACCTACACGAGAAGAAGAAAAGGAAAGATAGATATTTAATAGCAAGGTATAGATGCGGAAATGAAATGAAAAGAAATCAACACTGGAGAGAAACAGAGGATAAGATATGTAAAATATGCGAGATTGAAGAAGAGAGTATAACACATATGCTAAGGAAATGCCAGGCGACAAGGAATGAAATACAAGATAGATTATAAAGATTCAAAAGATTAAAAAGAGATAGCAGTAAAGAGCTAAAGATTAATAATTTTCAATTTACTTTGGATTTGGAAATGTTAAAAATGTTAAAAATTTTGAATTTCGGGTTTGATTCTGATTTTGAACTTGATTATGATTTCGAGTTTGATTTCAATCGAGATTAAGGTACATTTTATGTTTCAAATATTTTAATGTCTTAATATTTTTAATGTTTTTAATGTTGTAATGTTTTAATGTTTAATGTTCTAATGTTATAATATTGTAATGTGTTATTTTAATTTAATTGAATTTATTGCAAGAAAGTAAGAGATAGGAAAAAAGTATTGTAAAAAAGGGAAATAATGTATAAAAGTGTAAAAATATAAAAATGCAAAGATGTAAACCGGAAGTCATCCTAAGCCGCAAGGTAAGGATTATGAATAAATAAATATATAGAAGATTGTTTGGAAATGTAACAGGAAATCTGTCGCGTTTATATCCAGGCCTGACAGGATCAAGCAAATATCAGACGCGCAAGAATCGAAGAAACGAGGTATTCTCGTTGCCGGATTTTCCGACGATATCGACATGGCAAGTTTCTTCCTACTCACTTTGCTGAGCTTTCTCTTTTATCGAAGAAACGACGACGGCGAGACATTCTCCCCCTTCTCACTCCGTACATCCTCATAAATCCTGACAAACATCTCCCATTATCAAGAAACGCTGGACGTCTTCGAGCACGAAGTACACATTGCATATAGCTCTTTCATGAAAGATCACTACCTACGTATATTTCTATGATGACATTTTGAAAAATTGTTGCTGTGTCTTTTAACGATACCAATTTATACGAGGTATCTGTAACACGCGAGCAATGTGCGGAAAGATACAACAATGTGGATTTTTCTAAAGAACAATGCATTTCAGGATATAAGATGAACGCATTTGATGCAAAAAGATTCTAAAAACGAGAAATAATATTTTACATTTCAAAATATTCGGACTATAACAAATAGTATAAATATTTGATAATCGAGCACTTCAAATACGCCCGAGATTTAAATCTATTCGAAATATTCGAATATCTGTAGCTCTGTTTGCAAGGGTTATTCAAATATTCAGAATTTTTTCAACGTTTTGTCTATAATACAATTTCTCGCGACGCGACACGTCGTGCGAATGTTTTTGTTCAATTTTGCCTGCTCGCTCGATTTTTATTTAAATACAGTAAGAGGGACAAATTGTTCGGTGACAATTTTACGGACGGAGAGAGCCGGCTCGTTCAGCGGAGCACTTTGCTCAAGCGGTCGATCAAGCCACACCGAAAGTAGTTCGTATACATAGTTTGGATTCCTGCAAATCACTGCCGCCGTAAAAGAGAAACTCTTCATGCATTAGCGATAGATTAACGGTTTGACTGAGAGATTAACGAAGATTACGAAAATTAACAGCATTACAATCAATTGTCATCTAATAATTATTATCTCCAAAAGCTGAAAAGTGTGAAAACTACGAAGAATATTGTAATTTCAATTTTTTATTGTTATTTTAATTTTTAGATACTTGATAAAAAATTGCTAAATTATGAGTATTCTGTTTAATCATAATATATAAATATATATGTATATATATATAATATATATATATATATATATATATATATATATATATATATAAATTGTTACAAAAAAATGAAACAATAACTATGATTGAATATATTTGTATATGTAAAGTAGGAAAAAAATTAATTGGCGAAATTGGAGATATTATTAATCAAACTTCCATATTGCGGCAAGTTAATTTTGAACACTACGGTTACATGAAGATCGCACTTTGAATCTATAAATTTTCCATAATTCCGAGAATTTTACGGCATATTTGCATACCGAATGCAATTCCATTTTGTAGCAGCTCATGAATAATTGTCAAATCGCCCCACACGATCGAGGTTCATCGCGCTTTTCCGATTTGAGGCACTTCGTTGATCGATATTATACTTTTACGATCTGTTATGGCGCGAAGAAGAGCGTTTCTTGCGATCTTAATTTGAATCGCGTCGATTATCCGGCGATTCTCCACGACGGCGGCAACTATAACGTTACAAGTCGTTTAACACGATCAACAATGAATCTCATCTTGACTGCGAATCCATTTATATTTCTAAGAGCAATGAGCCACGAGGATTCGACCAGTCGCTTTGATGACTCTTTCGCCAATTCTCGCTTACCCGCAAAAGAGTCAAACTAAATTAATCGTTCTCATCTTTCTACTAATAGCGAAATTTGATTTAAAATGACGAGTGCTTCTTCGTCTCCTCTATTTTTTCTACGAGATTTTAATATAAGTTATAATAGATTTTTTTATCTTTTTATAGGTTTTAACATAGATTTCATAGATAAGAGAAAGAGGTCTTTTTATAATATAGACTCTATATAGATTTTATATATAGACTTTTATAAATCTCGAATATGATTCTTGATATTTTCTTCTAACGATACTATTTCATACAAAAGGTATAAAAGTCATAACGTCACATTCATCAATCACGTTTGAAGAGGCTTTGTCGCGTTATCCGCGCATTTATTTGAACCGGAAAACGGATCGAACGATCCCGATCATTTATACATTTTTCACTACAAACTGTGAATGCAAATGCGCAAAGATTGTAGCGGAATAATTTGAAAATAACTTTATATTAATTCACATAAAAACAGCTTTTAATTACTGTCTCTCAATATGAAAAATCAAAGTACTTTTAAACGCACAAAGAAGATATAATTAGCACCGACAGCAACGATCGTTTTATTGACGCCACTTAATTAACAATGGGTAAATAAAACTGCTTTTTTACACTTTCCTAAAGTGCCTGGAGTGTTTTATGTGATAAGAATAATTGTCTGTAGACCGTTATTCACAGTGCATTACTGAAAACTCTGATTTATGATTATGGTAAAGAAGATTTTCCTTACGTCGCTTTTTCGTAAAGCTTATTAAAATTAATGCGTCGTTTTTTGAAATGCCTGAAAGTCGCGAGTAACAAATGTCTGACAATGTCGTATTTTTTTTTTCGCTCGTTTAGCTAACATGATTTATAAACAACCTCTATTATCTTTTTCTTCACAATATTCCTATTAAGATATAATAGTATCTGCTATCTTCTATAATGCATCGACTAAAACCTTTAATTGAATTGTTAGATAGAGCAATGATAAAAATGAATGCCATGTAATCGTATCACTTTGTTCGCGTTACTACTAAGGCAGCCTGCTTCCGCGCGGATTCTACCTTTCTTCGTTTTATCGAAGTTGTAGCATGCGCTCGGCGACCGGCGCATCGTCAAAAAAATCGATTTAGCTGCCGTGAAGTTTTCTATCTTCCCCGTGGAAGTCGTAGATAAAAGCAGTAGGTAACATTTCGGAAAGCTGGCGTAGAAATCACGGATGAATTATTCGAACTATTGTTTCTGTTTTTGTGATCCATTTAATCTGTATTCGCAGCAACAGTGATAACGCTCTCTCGTGAAACTTTTAATACGGTGAACATACCTTGAAAAAACTCGCTGGAATTATTAATTTTGACACGTTATGTATGTATATTATTTATTTACTTTGTAATGTGATATAAGCAATGCATGATTACATATTTTATTGTTATATTTTATAAAAATCTTGAGAATAAAACAGCGTTTTTTTTTATTCCATTTTACATTATTTCTATTATGCAATAACTGAATATCTAGAATGCTTTAAAAATCTGTATACGAAAAATGTAAAACCCGTTACATATAATATCCATCTGTAATACTTGCATTGTAACCATCGTTCATGTGATAACGGAAATAAAAAAAAAAAAATAATAATAATAAAATAGAAAGTAAAAATAGTTTTGAATGCGCATAGTCGATATTTTGACAATGAAATACGAGTGATACGAAAACACGTTTTGCGATATATCGAAATAAAAATGAGTTTACAAGAAGAATTGTAGTAACATTTTTGCAGATCTATATTGTAACTTGTGCACAACTTTGATGAATAGAAAATATCATATATTACAGCTAAAATCCACTGTTAATTTGACGTATAGAATACATTTATTGTTGTGCAGATCGATAAAATTACGCTTAAAACGGCTGAGTAATGATGATAACAATGGCATTGTATTTAACTCTCGAAAACTTTAGATATTTGTCAGTAATTATTTAATTATTTTTAACGTCACATTATATTATCGAATCGTTTTATTTAAATGAATTTTACAAAGTTCGCAGCAGACAAAAAGATATAATGCTATAATTTCTTTTCTTTCGAGGTTTTAATGCACAATACACGTTCATTGTTTTTTTACGAGTATGATTAAATTCTGTCTGAACGAGTTAACAAGAACCTCGGAATTTGTGTTCGTGAAACTGTGTAAGAAAACGTATCTCTCGGAGTTGCAAGAGTTAAAGTTGGAGAGGCGGTCTTAACCGCGTTTGCGAAATGAAGCCGAGTATAGTCCCTTTTTCTCATCAAATTATCTCGTGTTGCCGTATTCGCTGCGATGAAATTCAAGGGGAAGCGCTTGCGAAGAAAAATCAGTTGATTAGATCCCACATGTGGAATCGGTTAGCCTAACCGACCATGGATGCTTAAAATAAAGCAACCGAACTTAATGAGGATCTATCGTACTGTTGAATTAACGAACCTAGGGAGCGAAGGTGAGGTGAGTGGAAAATGGGAACCCTCTCGACGGGCTGCCCTTTTCAAGTAATTTGTTGACACTCTTGAATAGGATCGCATTAAACGAAACTATTAGTGGTTTCTATGGTCGGTACGTGTGCGCGCATTTATCCGTAATCAGGGACGATCGAATTAAATTTTACACAGCGAATTGTGCGAATAGGAGATTTTATGATATTTTCGAGAGAAGATAAAAGCATTCATATTTTTTCGAATAAAAGTGAGAGGCAAAACAGTAGTCCATATTTTTTTTATACGAATTATTTTCCGTTTTTACTACTCACATTTGTACTTCGCCTCATACTTCGTCTTAAATGTTTTCCCTCATCGTTTTGCCGTGGCACGTAGCAGTAAGTTTACTTTCGCAGATATTAAATACTTTTCCTTACTTGTATGTTTATACAATATTTGTTACAACTTGCAGAAAACCGCTTTAACTTCAAATATAGACAAGAGGATCCTGTAAACAAATGTTCTGCGTTTATTTATTACTTTTCAAAATAATTCCTGCGATAACTAAAAGAAATAGCAATTGCTCCATTTTGTTCGTATAATTTAATTTTTTTTTTTCCCCAGATACTTAGACAGAACGAGTCACGCGAAAACCGAGATGTTATTTTCACTGTATGTACGAGTTGAGTAACAAAGATCGTGTTTCTTGTCTACAAAATGGATTCTTTCTCACTCTTTTTCCCTTTCTTTCTTTCTTTATTATCTGCTTTTTTCCGCATTTTCCAGACTCAGAAATAAAGTTTTATACAAGCGAAAGACATACGAGGTGTCCCAGAACCGCCATCCTCATTTTTGATGACAGTTTTTTTGCAGTAAATTTCCTCTATCTTCCTCTTCCTCTCTCTCTCTCTCTCTCTCTCTCTCTCTCTCTCTCTATCTATCTATTTATCATTTTTTTTTCTTTGTAATATTTTTCGATTTTTTAGTTTTATTGCAATTTTATGCAATTATTTCATAATTATTCACATTCATATCTTTTTCTCTGAGAGATTTAATATTATTAAATTTTAATTTACTTATAATTTTCAAGAAATATTATTTTATCTTAGACTATTTTATACTTATTGTTTTATACTTTTATACTACACAATTGTTTTTTATTTGTATTGCAATAACTGAGACATTTTCGCGCAATAAAAATACATATAATGCTAGAATTCTACTTTATATCCCGTAATTAGGTTCGAGGTCTTTCAATCTAATTTGAAAATAATTAGCTCGTTATACGATATTTTGAAATTCGCATTTTTGCAGCTGCAACCTAAAACAGCGATTGGAAGGTTGCAATCGTGATTTCGCATATTATAAATTGTCATGTGTCACAATTTATTTCCCTCACTTCCTTGGCAGCTCGACAAAGAGGCCTCTGCTGAGAACACATAAGTAGCTCAACAGGTAGCTTTGAGAATCCCGCGCTCTTCTCTCTCTTCTTCCTCGTATTTTTCTGCCGTTCTTTCATATTTTACCATGCTACGCCGGCGAGCTGTCACGCCTACACGCGTGGATTGCTCTTCAAGTTTGATACTTTCCATGCCGCTACACCCTTTGACATCGAATTTGATTGAATTTTGGAGGCGCGTGTATCTACCCATGAGCGCGATAAACGCGTTTAAGTAAATGCTGGTTTGTTTATCGTATCATCACGGTCATTTTACATAGCTGAGTTTTTATAAAATATCAATCTCAGATGCGTTTGTAATAGTCGCACGATATGAAGTAATCTCTTTAAAAACTTTGTCTTTGAATATATAAAGACTTTTTTTCTAAGAAAAACTAGTAAAATTAATAGTATGGAAAAATGTCAATGAGATATTTATAATTTTATTCTATGACATACAATTATAACAGATAAGTATTAATTGTTTCCAATAAAGTTCTTTTTTATTTATTTTCAATTTCTATGAAAGGATTCGAACTAATAATTTACCGTCATTGCAAACAGATAAAGAAATAAAAGAAAAAACGACAATTTTTATAGAGATTATTTACCACGTTATATCATCAGCTGAATTTATTTAGATATCAAATTTCAGTCAAAATTGTACTGCTTCGAAGACACGAATATCGAGAAAAAGTTATTTATCGCAATCATTAATGTTGCCTGGTAATTCATTCGACGCTCGTTGAGGCATAATCATACGGACGATACATCTCGAAACAGTAAATAAAGTGTGATTCGACGCAAACATCGAGTGGACACTATGCAATCAGATGCGGTTCGTGAATATGAAAAAAAATGCGCAATCAACGCGCTGTCACAATTCATTGATAGCAAGTCACAAATTGTGCGTTTTCGCTTCACCTTTGATTTATTATATCGTGAATTTTAAAAATTACATTAAAAGAAATAGAAATTTAAGATTTTTTATCGTGCTTGTAACGGCGTCTTTTTGCCTTCTCTTTCCTATTCTTCTTTCTTATCATAACGAAATTTTAAATTCTCCTCCTTAGTTTAAGCGAGTTTAGCTTTGAACGGATACTGAATCGAAAAATGCCTCGCGGACGACAGATTCTTTTTCGTTGTCCAGTTTTCGCGTTCTACGAGATCCGTGCGAGATTCGAACGTCTTGACTTGTCTTGTCAAAGTCAAAGGTACACCCTCCATTCTCGCAGGATTTCGTGATCCTGATTGTCTTGCATTCAACTCGTCCGCCATTTGTCTCGACGTTACTAGAACACTCTTCAATTGGTTGTTTTAAAGAGGCCGATGTTTTCTCTTCGTCGATGAAATGCTTGGATTCTATATAACACGTTCTGAAGGTCGTATCTGATCCCCGTGATAAAAATTCCGCCAGTTCGTCGTCGAGCTTGCCTCGACTTGAAACATCTGTACGAGACTCGATTACGTATGTTAGATTAGTCCTTTTACTTCTGAAAGATCTCGCACTGTCCAACGAACTTGACTCGTTATCTGCATTAATATTTCAAATTTGGAGATTCTTTTTTATTCAAATAATGTATATTTTCAAAAGAAACGTGTAATATACAAAATAAAAAAGTTTATTTAATAAAAAAACAAATAAAAATATATATATACATATATATTAATCTTATAAAATAATATGAAGAATGTTAATTTCATATAAAGTCCAATTTACATTCAAACAACAAAACTTAATGTTTTTATACCTTCAAATAAACAAATTTTTTATTTCTTTACGTTATAATTTTTTGAAACAACGGATCTATCAATGGATTATTTTTACGCTTTATATTCTTTTTCAATTAAAAAAAATTTTAATAGAATCTCTATAAATATAGAGCTATAAATATAGAGCTATCTCTCTACCCTAAGAGATCTTTGATACCTATTTTATGCGGATCGAGAAACTCGTCCTCCAGGCAGTCGGAATAAAACGACGGCGTTAAAGCGTCGTCCACCTTGCTAGTCGACATTCTCCTAATTCCCAAAGTTGTTATCGCTTCGTTTCCCTCGAATAGTCCAGTCTCTTCGCTCCGTGGCGATAACCTTCGAAGAGCATCCTTTAAGCATTGATCCTCGTCGAACGTGACTTCGCGCAGAGCGCGATTCAGCTGTTTGATTAGATCTCGGATGTAAGACAGCATCGGGGTATCACCCTCCTCCTCGCTAATCTTTGCGGCGACTCGCAGCTCTTCGAGCGCCTCTGTCCGAAGCAGAGTTCATTTTAGGGAAAGTCATGCACGGAGATCTCTTTCCATAATTTTGCATTCACATACATAAATTCATGCTAGTTTACACGAACGGCGGATGAATCTATCCGCTTCTTATATAAAATACTGCGCGATATCAGTGAAGTAATATTGGATTGAATACTCAAATATATTAAATTGGAGAGAAAGATTCAAATTGTAGAATATTTATAGGGTGTTTCATTTTAATTGTCCCAGGCAAATATCTCGGAAAATATGGAAAATACGGGAAAACGTTTTAGATAAAAATTGTAAGATATCAAGGAGGACAGATGATGCTGACATTTGTATGACCTTGCGATTAAAAACCCCTGCCAAGATTAACTTTAAATTTTTTAATGGGAATCTGTACTTTTTATTGCATATTCTTATAGCTAACGTCAAACGTTTTCAAAACATTATCTATTTGTGTCTTTTGCACAAGCCGTGCCCGAGATATGAAGCTTCAAAGTTGACATACCGCCGGCATTCGCATTACCTGACGCGAGGGGCTATGCACTAGTGAATGCGATGAACAAGTGATTTCAGATTGAAGTCGATTTTAAATCATTTTATCGATTTCATGAATACTTCAAGCAATTAGAAAACCATGCGATTTAATGTGATTTCATACGATTTGATCAGTGATTTCTGAAATCGTTTTTGATTATACGTGATTTCATACTGATTTCAAAAGTTCAGAGATTTCATTCTGATTTCAAGTTATTTCAATGATATTTTCGTGATTTCGATTACAAAAGATTTTTTTCTAATTTTAACCGATTTCTCGTGATTTCGATTTTGATTTTATACCGGAGTGCTTCAATGATTTCCTGAATGAATAGCCCCTCCACCTGATGTATACCGCGGAGATGTTGCTCGGTCGGATTTGTATATCATAGGAGCCCTGAAAAGAGCCGATTGTGTGTGTGTGTGTATGCGCGTGCGCGTGCGCGTGTGCGCGTGGGCGTGCGTGCGCGTGCGTGTGTGCGTGTGCGTGCGTGCGTGTGTGCGCGTGCGTGTGTGCGTGTGCGTGCGTGCGTGTGTGCGCGTGCGTGTGTGCGTGTGCGTGCGTGCGTGTGTGCGCGTGCGTGTGTGCGTGTGCGTGCGTGCGTGTGTGCGCGTGCGTGTGTGCGTGTGCGTGCGTGCGTGTGTGCGCGTGCGTGTGTGCGTGTGCGTGCGTGCGTGTGTGCGCGTGCGTGTGTGCGTGTGCGTGCGTGTGTGCGTGCGTGTACGTGCGTGCGTGCGTGTGTGCGTGTGCATGCGTGCGTGCGTGCGTGCGTGCGTGTGTGTGTGTGCGTGTCGTGTGCGTGTGCGTGTGCGTGTGCGTGTGTGTGTGTGTGTGTGTGTGTGGTTAAAAAAGAATAAACTAATAATCAAAATAATAATAATAAAAATAATATAATATGTAGACTCCTTCTGAAACGTCGATTGAAACTCTCATTTACAACTTTTATATTCTCACACAGTTTCAAATATTCATGATTAACGCAATGTTCGAGTTCAAATAAAAAAAATATAGTTGACGGTTTCATGTACAAGCAAGAATCGTGAAGAAAGTGGGAAAGTTTGTATTTGTTTGCAACCGTGGAAAAAGAGCAATATCGTTCAGTTTCCTTCTTTTGGATGGGAAGAGTGAGGAAATAATCAAAGTGAAGTTGCATGCCGTTTATAAGGAACATGCACCTTCGATGACTACTATCAGATATTGATTCAATGAATGCAAGCGTGGCCGAACATCTGTTTTTGATGAAAAGCGCCCGATTCGCAGAGTTCGACAAATCATATTGTGTGGATGGCTTAAAAAAGTTGGAATAAGGGTTGAAAAAAAGGTTGGAATAGCTGGACTAAGTGTATCGAGCTGAAAGGAGACTATGTTGAGAAATAGATAAAAAAAATTTTTTTTTAAATGCGTTTCCTTCCCTAACACAGATACTTATCATACAGCTCTCGTACTATATCGTCGCGACGCGACTCTGTAGTGGAGGGCTGTCACAACAGGGGTTCACACAAGTGTGAATCGTGTACATATAATACGTAGAGCGCTTTGCGTATTACATGTACACTGGTCACACTTGTGTGCGTATCCCCTTCACTGCAAAGTCGTATTGCTCGCGTCTTGCGATGAACAAGTGATTTCAGATTGAAGTCGATTTCAAATGATTTTATCGATTTCATGAATACTTCAAGCAATTAGAAAACCATGTGATTTAATGTGATTTCATACGATTTGATCAGTGATTTCTGAAATCATTTTTGATTCTACGTGATTTCATACTGATTTCAAAAGTTCAGAGATTTCATTCTGATTTCAAGTTATTTCAATGATATTTTCGTGATTTCGATTACAAAAGATTTTTTTCTAATTTTAACCGATTTCTCGTGATTTCGATTTTGATTTTATACCGGAGTGTTTCAATGATTTCCTGAATAAATAGCCCCTCCACCTGATGTATACCGCGGAGATGTTGCTCGGTCGGATTTGTATATCATAGGAGCCCTGAAAAGAGCCGATTGTGTGTGTGTGTGTATGCGCGTGCGCGTGCGCGTGTGCGCGTGGGCGTGCGTGCGCGTGCGTGTGTGCGTGTGCGTGCGTGCGTGTGTGCGCGTGCGTGTGTGCGTGTGCGTGCGTGTGTGCGTGCGTGTACGTGCGTGCGTGCGTGTGTGCGTGTGCATGCGTGCGTGCGTGCGTGCGTGCGTGTGTGTGTGTGCGTGTCGTGTGCGTGTGCGTGTGCGTGTGCGTGTGCGTGTGCGTGTGCGTGTCGTGTGCGTGTCAATAAGATATTTCAACTTGCCCGCGGTATATGTATACATCGGGTAATGCGAATATATATATATCCAGAGGAAAATGTTGTATTTTACACTCTGCTTCTTTCCTCTTCTTTGCTCTCGTTTTTGCAGTTCAACCATATATTTCTGATATAACCAGATATTTGAGATATTTTTTTCGACTATTTTAAATAACATAAAATTGTGAAAATTGCGCGCTATTTTTTTGAAGAGTTAAAATCGCGTAGAGTGTAACGCAATATTAAGTAAAAAAATTCTGAATAAAGTCAAAGATTAGTTTAAAAGTTTAGAAAATTTCGAGAGAAAAGAACGAGGTATTTGGCAACGATGCGTCACAATTTTTCCAGGATTTCGCAAGAGAAAATTTATTTGGCTGAGGAATTCAGCCAGGAAGAAGAACGGGGGAGACGTTCTTGAAGGGACTCGGGGCGATAGTTTGAGAAATGGAGTCATCACCAGCGAAACGACCCAGCGTCGCCAGGCACTGCGCCCGCAGTAAACCCGCATGGAAGGTCCACTTGTTCGAACTCGCCTCTTCCGCACACTCCCGGCACTGTGACGCCTTGCGCAACGCCTCGACGTACTTCCCCATCTCCAAATGGCAGCGTCCGATCTCGTGATGCAACCAGGCTCGCGGCACCGGATGATCGACATGGATCGACAAATTTTCCCAAGCACGAGCGGCGACCTCCAGATGACCGAAACTGAGATGTACTTTGCCGAGAGTCACGAGAGCTTTCGATAGGAGAACGACGTCCTTGGTTCTCTTCGCCAAGCGCACCATCATGGCGACGTTACTGCAAGCTCGATCATGCCTTCCCAAGGCGATGTGGATCAGAGATAAATATCGATACGCTGGTATCGTGTATCGATGAGGATCTTCCAAACCGGACGATAACGTCAGTAAATCCTCAGCGAATCTCAACGAGGCCTTCATTTTGCCAGCGTTAAAATTAGCTTTCAAATTCTTTAACATGGCGTTGGCACGATTATTTATGTGCTTCAATATCGTTCTGGATCGAGTCAATTGGGAGCTCAATGAACCTAGTGCGGGGGAAGTTTTCTGGGAGATCTTCTTGCGGATGTCGAGATATCTAAAAAAGAATAGACACATCCTCTCTTTGATCAGAAAATTGAAACTTAATAATATCAATATTTCGAGTCATTAAGAGTGAACTTTTGTGACTTTTTGGCGAATTAAACTTTTAGGGCGCAATTAAATAATGCAATTGTATCGTTCGGTTAAATTAAAGTAAATTTTTTTTTTTCGATTTTTAAGAGCTTTAATATTCTATAATTTTAATTATAGATTTTATTTTGAGATGTAATTGCTAAGAAAGAGAAAGAGAGAGGTTTAATCTTGAATCTCAAAAGATTGCAATGAAAAAACAGTTTCAGATTCATATGTGAAAGAATCTTTGAAGTTAAGATTAATAATGAAATTGAATTTCATCGCAAAATTTTGAAGCACTCTGTGATATTTACGTTAATTAATAAGCAAGTTAATTCTACACTTACTTGAAGATATCAGGGATAATCGATAGATTATTACAAGACTTTGAAACATCGCGTGTTTTGAACGCCGAACTCTCGGGAACTGAAGTTACCTTTGAGATTGCATCATACTTCGTACTCGGCGAAAGCCTCGCCAAGCTCTTCTCCGGATGGTTCCATGAGTTTATCGTGGCCGCGGTACGTCGTGCTGCCACACTGTGACTGCTGTCGTGCGGGCATACAATAGCCGCTCGATGATATAGCACCAATGCTGACTCATATTCACCACTGTGCATTTTATGCGAGCAAAATTTTAAATTCTCATTTCTCAATTTTAAATTTTAAATTCTCTTGTTTATTCTCATTATCAAGCTCTTATTATTGATCTTTTATATTCATGTACAGACGAACTAATATAATATTTAAACTCATAAAATTTTATTTAGACAATATCTATTAATAAAGTAATAACTGCTAAATAAAATTTTATAAGTTTAAATATTATATTAATATATATATATACAGGGTGTATCTGAAATGATGCACTAAACTTTAGGAGCATATTCTAGAGGTCAAAATAACTTTTTTTCCTATGAACATGGGTCCGCAAATGAACCCTCTTCCGAGCTAGAGGCTCCTAAAGTTTGGGGAAAAAATTAAAAATTGACTGTATTCCAGAAAAAAAAAATGGCAGAAAGTTGAAATTTGGTATAGCCCAGTAAATTATGAAGTAAAGTAAGCCACTAAAATGAAAAAATAAAAACGTATTTCACACATTTTCGAATTTTAGCTCGGAGGGGGATTCATTTGCGGACCCATGTTCATAAGAAAAAAAAGTTTTATTTTGACCTCTAGAATACGCTTCTAAAGTTTAGTGCATCATTTCAGATATACCCTGTATATATATACAATATATGTAAACATATTTAAAATCTAATTTAATAAAAGCACTTAATAATATAATTTTTTACTCAAAAACCAAATTTTTTATGGAGAAGAGTATAATTACAACATTCACAGATGTGAGATTATAAAAAAAATATTGTCTTATTGACAGTGGAATTAAATTGCAGATTCTTGAGAATTTTTTTATTGGGAAGAGAGAGAGAAGATATATATTTATTTAGTTATTTATTTGTAGTGTTAAAACGTTCATGGCTATCCGCAAAAAACTAAACATCGGCCGTTTGTAAAGCGATATTCTCATCAAATGTTCTTTCAAAGAAATGATGTATTGACAACATTTCCGATATTCACCATGACCTATTTCTCGCAGCGGCCAAAATGCTTGTACTTTAGTGACAATAATGATAGGTTATTTTTTGTAGTAAATTTTAAATTTGAAATGTTTGATATGGCAAAATTATAACAAAACGCCCCGCGTTTTTTCGATAACTTCGCCTTTCTATAATCTTTCATATAATCCGATAAAAGCTTTTGCAGTTAATGAAAATATAATAAAATAAAATATGATATGAATATCTAATCAAAGGAAGAGAAATTTCCATTTTAGCTAAAAGTATTAATTGAATGAACGCTTTAATCGTCAATTTATTCAAATGCACTTGAGAAATATTCTAATATAATATTTAAAATAGAAAATTCTCTAACTTTTTACAGAGAAACTTTTTCATTTCGCATATGTACATGTCGATCAATCTACATCCGTTTAAAATATTGACATTTTTGACGTAACTAAGATAATAGGATTCATGCATCCAGATCAAATTTCCAGTTGAAAATTATAAACGTCAAGCAGCACAATAGGCTTCTCTCTCTTATTGTTACATGCATTCATAATCCGATACAATTGAGCATCCTTTTATACAACGGCACGTAGATATTATTAGGAAAACGTGTAATTTAGGTTTCTATTATAAAAAAAAGAAAAAAAGAGATAGTTAAGGGGTTAATGCACTTTCGATGTAACCCCAAAAATAGCGATCCATTCTAGAATTATCCAACGTGGACTCTCTCGAGACTAACGTCACGCTCGCGTCAAATTAACTGAGTTAATCAAAAGTTATATGAAGCGGGACGTAAGATTATAATACCGTCCCATCTACTTAATATCATTAAATGGATATTGATTACCGTTGGTACAAATCGTCCGCTTGACGATGTAGAGCTTGCGCATATTGCCGGTTATTTTCACGCGACAGCCTCGAAACGCTTGGCCTTATCTGAAGACGCGCACGACTCTCCGCATTCTCCACAGTCCGTTTGGTGACATCGAGATCGCGCGCGACGCCGTTAAGCTCCAATCTGCCAGAAGTAGCCATTCATACCGCCAGTAAGCTTCCCTCTCCGATCGGAGATATCCGCGATTTGTCTTTCGGTCGGAAGTAACTATCGCAACCAATTTCGCTCATTCAAATCGATTCTTCATATAGATAAAAAGTTACAATGTATATAGACATTCCTCAAAAAATTAAAAATTTTATAAAAAAATGAACCTTTTCATCGATTCTCACCAAATTTAATACCAACTATCCTTTAATAATATTTTATTCATGTAAAAAAATTTAACCCGATATTTCAAAATTTGCGAAAGTTAGAGCGTATACAGACATTTCTCAAAAAATTCAAAATTTTATAAAAAATTAACACTTTCACCGATCTTCACAAAATTCAATACCGATCATCCTTTAATAATACTCTATTTATGTAAAAAAATTTAACTCGATATCTAAAAATTTGCAAAAGTTAGAGCGTGTACAAACATTCCTCAAAAAATTTAAAATTTTATAAAAAATAAACCTTTTCACCGATCTTAAATTCAATACCAACCATCCTTTAATAATACCCTATTTATTTTAAGAAATTTAGCCCGATATCTCAAAAATTGCGGAAGTTGGAGGTTGTACATACAATGTACATTCCGTACATACATATATATATACAGACATTTTTTTTAAATATGATTTTTCGACATTTTGGAACATTTTAAACACATTGACATAGAAAACTGGAAAAAAAATTTGGCACGAAAACAAAACTTCTTCTATAAGGAAGCAAAAATTATTAATTTCTTAAAAAATTAAATGTTTTCTAATTTAAGTAGAGGAAATATTTTGCATCGGAAAATAACTTTATAAAATAAAATTTGTTTAGCGTGGGGTATTTTATAAAATAAATACAATTCATCTAAAAAAGATCAACAATTTTTTGAAAAAAGATAGGGATATATACCGGGAAGACTAGTGTAACTGCGCAGACTTTCTATAAACTCTTGTATACAAGAAATAATCTATCTTCGTAAACTTCATGTGTAAAGCACATTACGTTAGCACCTTGCTTCTCGAATGATCTTAGCTATCCGTCTTGTGTTATTCTCGACGCATAGTTTCAGAAAAATGCAGCACACGAGGTATGACATGTTTTCTCATATATCGGTCAAATGTCAGATCTTTATATCTCGGAAATATGAAGGCTCTTATTAAATTCCAAAATACGCAATTACAAAAATACATATGTATTTCTTGTCTACTCAATCAATTATTACATTGTTTCCATGAGCGCGGTTGCTAATTAATTATCTCGCCAATTAACAGTCGGTGTACTGTTACGGTAAAATTACCGTTACCGGAGAATTTGACCGAATGGAGCGGAGAACCGAAAAGAGAGTGAGATTAGAATTTCAGGCGGTAACGACTGAAAAAGGAAAGAAAAGGGAAGAGAGTTGAAACTAAAGTGTCGGCGCGGTAAAGAGATTTCCGTTACGACGCTTCCGGTAGCTCTCCGGCCAGAAAGTTGCACAACTCGGATTGAAGAGGCACGATGTCGTTATTGGAAAACGACCATACGTCACGGCGAAATGGGCGTCACCAGATGCGAGGATAACGAGAGGCGCGATGATGCACGGCGAATAAAAAAAGAAATCATCATATACGCGATCACGATTAAAATATCGATCGTAGTAAAGTAGCAAGCTGCGACATCGATTGAGAATTCTTAATGTCGTAGTGGAGGCGCGATGTCGAAATCCCGGTCTATTTATTCGACAGTGCAATTTTAAAGTTTAATCTTTTAAAATTGCGACAGAAATTTAAAAAATAATATCGCTGGATGAGTTTATTTTTACGAATATTAAAAAAAATAAGCATACTCTGTCGAAAAATTAAGTTATGAGTGACTCAGTATCACTTGAGTGCAAATGGAAAGCAACTATAGTCACGCGAAATTGTGTTATAAAATTTTGTTTAAAAATCGATGTAATGGAAGGAACGCTTGACAACGCGCCGACATTAAATTTTGCGTTAAATTAGAGAAGTCTCCAATAGAACCGTTACAAATGATTCAAGAAGTCTACGGAGAGTTCAGCTATGCATAAAGGTACAATTTCATGTGCTGCAAACTGGTGCAGCAGAAAGATCACGTGATCGAAATGGACGAATGAGTAACGACGGTGTGGCCGCTGATTCGTCCATTTCGATCACGTGATCTCTTTGCTGCACGAGGTTGCAGCATATAAATTTGTACCTTAAGAGTAACGTTTCAAAGCTACAGATGACATAAACAAAAACGTGAATCAAATTTTGAAAGGGCTTGCTTTAGAGGACTATCAGAGTTACTTTGAACAATGGCGGAGACGTTGAAATAAGTATGTCGAGTTAGGTGATGGCTACTTTGAAACTTTTTAACTGTCTAAGGTTTGTATGATTAAAAATAAATTTTTTATACTGAAGTCTCGAAACTTAATTGTTCCATAGTGTATACAAGGTGTCCCAGACCACCCGTACACCCCTTTTAAAAAGAAAATAAATGGCTTTTATCAAAAATCGCGAACATTTTTTAAGTAAATCGGGTATGCTCTATCGAATGGTGATATTTTCAACTTTTGATTCCGACCGGAAATACACCATCCGGACCGAAAGTTGAATTTTTTGAGAGGAACATAGAACTTTTTATTACAGATTCGAATTGTACGTGAAAAAATAAAAAACTTTTGTATTAAACGTTTTTTCTGAAAGTGCCTCTGTCAACCTTAAAATTGAAGTTCATAGTAACTGTGATGAAATTATCAAGTTCAATTTTAAGGTTGACAGAGGCACTTTCAGAAAAAACGTTTGATACAAAAGTTTCTTATTTTTTCACGTACAATTCGAATCTGTAATAAAAGGTACTATGTTTCCCTCAAAAAATTCAACTTTCGGTCCGGATGGCGTATTTCCGGTCGGAATCAAAAGTTGAAAATATCACCATTCGATAGAGCATACCCGATTTACTTAAAAAATGTTCGCGATTTTTTATAAAAACCATTTATTTTCATTTTAAAAGGGGTGTACGGGTGGTCTGGGACACCCTGTATATTAATTAAAATACAGTGTAACAAAAAAGAATACTTATTTTCGATTTTTTTACACTAAATACGATTCCGGTTTCTAAATTTCTCAGCGCATCACAATTTTGAGAAATTTGCGATTAGAGTTGCAAGAAAAGGCTATTTTAATAAGTATTTTATATCTATAGTATATGTCTGTGTGTGCGTGCGTGTGCGTGCGTGCGTGTGTGCGCGTGTGTGTGTGTGTGTGTGTGTGTGTGTGTGTGTGGGGGTGGGGGTGTGGGTGGGGGTGTGGGTGTGGGTGTGGGTGTGGGTGTGGGTGTGTGTGTGTGTGTGTGCAATGTGTTAGAGAAGACTTTATTGCAATCACTTAGAGATGCAGATACTTTATTGCAATCAAAGTTGTATATATTATTAAAACTTTGCCAAATAATACAAAAGAAATTTGTACCGATTATGGTTAATTGGATATTCATGATTAATATATGAGATAAATGATTATTCTCTTTGTGCTTGAAAAAAGTTATTTTTTGTTGAACTGTGTAATATATAACGTATCTTCTCTTTGTGTGTGCAAATTATAAAAGAATAAAATTTTAAAATGTGGGTTTCTTTAAATAAGTTGTCTCCCCTCTAGTGACAAATAAAAACTGCAAATAATTTGTTCGACAAAATCCATAGTTTTTAATAGCCACTAGCAAAGTGAACGAATACATTAATACCGTAATGACGTTTATTGACTTTTATTAGAAGTCTTGATTATCCAGTGATAATTTGTCTCGCAATGAATAACGCCGGGCAATACAATGAAAATATTTGCATTTTCTCGTCAAGGATTGATCATTCGAATTCTTCGAAATTCACGAAACCCGGTCGCTTGTGAGACGGGGCGTACTGCTTCAACAGAACGATCCTGGCGTCCCTTTTCGGATCCTTCGGCGGACTGGGCAATATGGTCCTTCGCATGCAGGGCATTTTGAACTTTCGATCGATCGGCTTGCAGCCCGGCATGACAGAGAGTCGTCTCTCGGCAGGCACGACGTTCATACGCCGCCACAGAAAATCCACCTCCCCCTTCATCTCCTTCGGCATCAGCTCGAGGATAAGCTGCTGCCTGGCAGTGACGTCGTCAAAGTCGCCGATCCGCTCTACGTCCAGCTCGTCCACAGCTTTTATGGCCCTTTCATAGAAATCTATCTGCGGAAACGTTATGAGATCGGCTCTTGAATTAACCGCGTCTCTCTAAACGGGAAATCCCTTTGCCTATTCCTACGTCAGCGGCTCGATTGTGTCGCGTTGTAAAAGGAGAGAACCGCTCTCGCGAAAGAGAGTCGTTTGTCTTTACAAAGAGAATGTATTTTCGAGAAATGATTTTTTTCCTTTTTTACGATATGAAAAAAACTCTGGCGATGAATAACAGGAATGCATAGCGTTTGAATAAAAAGAAGAAACAAACTCTTCAATGATTGTTAACATGTTTAAAGAAATATAACAGAGGCCAAAACTGTGCCGAGAAGAATCACATTTTGCTCTATTAACAGACATAACGTGACCCGTGATAACACAGATCTGCATGATTTTGCGGTCTGTGGAAATTGAATAGTTTCCTATAGTTTTTTGTGCGCTGAATCCAAATTCGCAAGGCAAAATGGCCTATCATGTCAGGTTTTCGTGAAAAATGGGACCCCCCAAAAAACTCGTTTTTTACCATTTTTGAAAATTTGTAGCAGACGAATCCGATGTGCAAGAGACTTTAGATAGGGCTCAAATCCCTGTAGTCGCACTGTGTCAAGTAGAACGATTGCTCCATTCAGTCCGACTGCAAGACCGACTGCATTGCTAATAGTAAAAAGTTCAATAGTGAATTTAATAAATGAGAAGATTATATTTTGTAAAAAATTGTTATTTTTCGAAAATTGTTTAAACAATATTTATTTTTAACAAATAAAAAAAAACATTTTTAGTGCGATTAAGCACTTTTAATCTCATGTATTGAATCCGCGATTAAAATTTTTACTGTTTGCAACGATTTTGCAATCGGATTGCATGAGGCAATCGTTCTACTTGACAATTCTACTTGACAGTGCGACTACATCTAAAAACAAAGCGCGCTTGAGGTTCGATGGTACCTGCGGTGAAAAATTCGATATTTTTATATTAAAGTACAATGTTCAAGCTTTTATTTGAGCCTTGTCTGAAGTCTGTTACATATGGGGTTTGTCTGCTACGAATTTTCAAAAATGATGAAAAACATGTTTCTTGGGGTTTCGACCCCACTTTTCTCGAAAATCTGACGTGATAGGCCATTTTGTCTTGCGGATTTGGATTTAGCGTACAAAAAAAACTATAGAAAACTACTTGTTTTTTCCATTCCGCAAAAAAAATATAAAATTATGCAGATCTGTGTAATGCTTCGATGAATGTAATTTGCGCACAGCTCTAGACATAGCTCAATAAAAAATTTAAATTACCAAGACGCGCGTTGCTCCAGAGAAAGGATTAAATTAATGCAAATTATTAAATATTGCGATCGAGTAAAGATTTCTTACGATTACGAACGAATCCATATTACTCGCCACTTTCCGAGATATCTTTTTAGACCCGCGAGCCAATTTTAAATGATATGTAATCTGGTATCGATCGGTAGAATAAATTCGAATGCAAAGCGACGCTATTATGAGCTCGTGTTGTCGCAAAATTGTGATTTTATTTTTAATTTTGAAATTTTATTTTTACCAGATAATCGATACCAAGTTTTTTGGCGCACGCGAGCGCTAAAACTGCGGCGTCTCTCGCCTCGTTCCGATTATTCTGATGAATCTCTATTTGCAGTATCAGATGATCGATGTTCAGGACCCACTCTTCGCAGTCCGCCTTCTGCGCTATGTCGCGACCCTTCTTCGCGTAGAATCTGGCCAAATCGAAGCGATGAATGTCGATAAGAAACTTGCAAAATTCATGATGCAGCCAGGCAAGTTCGAGAGGCGTGGATGCCATGGCTAATCTCCTACTCTCCAGGTCGCAAATATTGAAAGCATTTTCGGAATATTAATCAATTAGATGAAAATTATCGTAGCAGATTAATCGCGTACAACGTAATTATCACATCAGAAATTCTATGCATAAATTATCTATTTATGATGTTGATAAATGTTATATTACCTATTGTATAATTGTATAATTCATTATTATAATTGTGTGTATGCTATAAATAGAGAGATAAAAAAGCAGTATATATATTATTTTAAATTATTTTAAAAGGGAATATGAGCTCTCTCTCTCTCTCTCTCTCTTTCTCTCTCTCTTATAAAAAATATATGCTGATAAATGAAATAAAATTTAGAAAAATATGAAACGCAAGAAATTATTGTTTCGGAAAAATCGATAGTACAAGAGTTTTATCAGATATTCTAATATATCCTGCTCAAAAAGGAGTTGCTTATGAATAAATTATATACCTACGAAACATCTTCAGCGTCTCCTTCGGATTCACAGTCGACATCCACGCGAGATCGCTGTCTCGTGGCAATGTCACAACTCGTATTCCCAAGTGATGTTTTAAATATCTCGTTTTCAATTTCTCGTTGTCCAGACACATCAAATTACGCATGTCGATGTATACCCATGCCACCATTTTACACAGCGCGTCTAGGCACTTTTGCTTTAGCGGAAACATCTTGTCCGAGTACGAGTCAAATTTATTCTTGATACGATTTATGAGTCTGATGTAAAAAGTAAGACTAAATTTTCTAAACTGTATTACAAAGTTTTATGACATTTTACCTTTCGTGAATATTCTAAAAATATAAAATTCGACAAATATTGTATTTCGGTTTCAACGAAGGAACATTCGAAATATTGCATATATAATATATCGACAATTCATTGAATGATTCAGATGTCACTACTGACTTGAAAAAGGTAGGGTAATCCTTGGTGATCTTCGCGACGTGCACGCGGTGCAACAGAAAATCCGCTTCTAAGACGATGATGTTCCTGCGCAATTTTCGCTCGCGTTCAATCATCATTTTGCATCCTTTCGAAATCTTCCGTCGCTGGAAGAGCAGAATGTAAAGCGGTCGTCTCATTCGGAGAAGCTCCTGCAGGTTCATCGCGTTTCGATGGCACGTACTCGCGAGAGCGAGCAGCTCGGCAGTCGAGATCTTACTAGGTGAAACCACGATTTCCGGACGGTTCACAATCTCCTCGAGAAAATCCTTATCGGTCGTCAAGCCACCCATATCCAATTTCGCTATGACGCGTTGCAGTCTTTTCATCTGCGCTTGACGTTGCACTTCCGGATCGTTTACTTTAAATCTTGCCTTATCCTCATCGATACCTACGATTAAAGCCAATCTACATCCACTATAAACAAACCGATAAACAAAATTTTTCTTCTTTTTTATAGCAGCATATTTAATATTAATATTTCAACGCTAATAGATTTTTTAAAAGAATGTGATTATTTTCCTAAATTATAGCGCTAAAAAGTATTGGCTTCATACTCACCTCATAATTACTTGGATTAATTTCATAGCGGTAAAAGATTTGATAAGAAACAAAATATTTTCGTGCTTTATTCTAGCGAGAAAATTGAATCTCTTCTCGTAAAAAACGCAAAACGCTATTCTACGAGAAGACTATTTTCTCACCTTATCGTCGCTTGAGGATGAATAGCGACGATACCGGCGAGATTTATTCTAAACACACAATACACACCTTCGAACTCGTCTTCCTCTACCTCGAGCTTGCCGATCAGAAGCTCACGGTGCTCGCACAACCGTTGTATCCACGGATATAGCAGCAGGAGTGCCATAGGAGACGTATTCAGGCCGATACAATCTTCAACAGTCTCGTTCGTCTGATAGACACCGTGCTCAAAGGTCATCCCGTGCCGTCGCATGCCTTCGTAGGCGTGAGCCAGGCTGGAACCGAACTCACCGATCTGGAAAAGCGCCTCCATCCGCATCTGCCGCGCTTTGTAATGACCGGGATCTGCAACCGAGATACGATCGCAAAGATCAAGCGCCCGCTATTTTATCAAGCGAAAGACAATTAATCGATGCTATGCTTAAGCGAGTTTATCTCTAGCACGGTTCTTTATAGGATAAACACATTATTCCATAAATTGAACATGTAAACGAACGAAATGTGAAGAAGAACAATTCTGAATAAACTGAAGACAAGAATGTTACAGTCATAAACGTAAAAAGAAGAAATAAAATAAATAGAAATAATGAATAATAAGGAATAATTGCAATAAAGCGTATCAAGAAAGTACAGAGAACAAAAAGCGCCCTCAGCATTTATGCCGTTTTACATTTTAAAAAATTTCTTGCAACCGTACCTATTTTCATACATTTCTCCGACAGTTTTTCCGCGGCAACGTATCTCGTGTGTTTGATGAGCGTTCTACAGAGACCGATTAACGTTCTGAGGTCCTCGACCGATTTAGATGCCTTCTCGAAATAATCTATGGCCAAGGGGTATCTGCCCAGACTGGCCAGTCGATAGCCCCATTCACGATAAAGAATAGCCTCCCTGAAGACTTCGGGAGCTTCTTCCCTCTTCGACACTGACATGACGATTTATTGAATCTTTTCAAGAAGAAAAAGGCATAATTCATGTATAGCACGTTGCCAAAAATTAATATTGTCCCATTAAAGAATAGATAATTCAAAGTAAAAAAAGAAAAATTATCAAGAACCTACCTATATCTCTTTTTTAAGCAATAAATTTTTCTGACGTAATGTACGAAAGAAATATAATAAAATCTTATAGAGTTAATTTTCACATAATTGCTTTTTTTATGTAATTAACATCTTTTAAATTACATTTACATAATTTATTGGATATATATCACAATTTTTGGCATTAGATGACATCCAGACATGGAAAATGGATGGTATATATTGTGTGAAGATAGACGAATACAAACGAGTATACATTATAGAGGTTACGCGATATTCCGACTCTCGCTAAATTCCAAAATGTAGCTTAACGTGGAATGTAATTCGATACAAAGTATATTGTGTTAAATTCAATCTGTTCCCATATTTACGAATCTATATCAATAGCGTGTAGGTAATATAGCACAGTCTATCAGATATAACTATTTAATGATTCTTATTGAATCGATTAGCAATGTTATTAAAATATATCAAATTATCAGGGTTGGGAAAGTTACTTTTTATAAAAATAACTCGTTACCGTTACCGTTCTTTTTCTAAAAAGTAACTCGTTACCGTTATTTGTTACCAAGGTTAAAAAATAACTCTTTACCATTACCGTTAATCAAAGGCCGTGTTCCAAAATTTACTGCCAATACTAGAAATCTATAATATATGTTACGTATACTATAGATTCCCAGTACTGGCAGTGAATTATGGGACACAGCCGAAAAGTAACGAGTTGTTATAATTTCCGTTACTTTTTTTATATACAATACAAACTTTACATACAATTTTTTTTAACACAATATAAAATTAAACACTAAAAATGTACACTTAACACTAAAAATTTTTAAACATTATTTTATATGTGCTATTCGCCTTACAAAATAGAAAGAAACAAAATATTTAAAAGAGCTTCCAGTAATTTTCATGTAATGCTGCATTCCAACACTCTTATCAATATGTTCCTTTGTATGAAAATTATGCCAAATAAAATCAAAAAAAGTAAGGATAAAAGTAACTGTTGAAGTCGTTATTCATTACCGAAAAATGTAACGAAGTTACTTTTCCCGTTACTTTTATAAAGTTACCGAAAAAAGTAACTGTAATGATAACGGCATTACAAGTAACACTGCATGAGGCAATCGTTCTACTTGACAATTCTACTTGACAGTGCGACTACATCTAAAAACAAAGCGCGCTTGAGGTTCGATGGTACCTGCGGTGAAAAATTCGATATTTTTATATTAAAGTACAATGTTCAAGCTTTTATTTGAGCCTTGTCTGAAGTCTGTTACATATGGGGTTTGTCTGCTACGAATTTTCAAAAATGATGAAAAACATGTTTCTTGGGGTTTCGACCCCACTTTTCTCGAAAATCTGACGTGATAGGCCATTTTGTCTTGCGGATTTGGATTTAGCGTACAAAAAAAACTATAGAAAACTACTTGTTTTTTCCATTCCGCAAAAAAAATATAAAATTATGCAGATCTGTGTAATGCTTCGATGAATGTAATTTGCGCACAGCTCTAGACATAGCTCAATAAAAAATTTAAATTACCAAGACGCGCGTTGCTCCAGAGAAAGGATTAAATTAATGCAAATTATTAAATATTGCGATCGAGTAAAGATTTCTTACGATTACGAACGAATCCATATTACTCGCCACTTTCCGAGATATCTTTTTAGACCCGCGAGCCAATTTTAAATGATATGTAATCTGGTATCGATCGGTAGAATAAATTCGAATGCAAAGCGACGCTATTATGAGCTCGTGTTGTCGCAAAATTGTGATTTTATTTTTAATTTTGAAATTTTATTTTTACCAGATAATCGATACCAAGTTTTTTGGCGCACGCGAGCGCTAAAACTGCGGCGTCTCTCGCCTCGTTCCGATTATTCTGATGAATCTCTATTTGCAGTATCAGATGATCGATGTTCAGGACCCACTCTTCGCAGTCCGCCTTCTGCGCTATGTCGCGACCCTTCTTCGCGTAGAATCTGGCCAAATCGAAGCGATGAATGTCGATAAGAAACTTGCAAAATTCATGATGCAGCCAGGCAAGTTCGAGAGGCGTGGATGCCATGGCTAATCTCCTACTCTCCAGGTCGCAAATATTGAAAGCATTTTCGGAATATTAATCAATTAGATGAAAATTATCGTAGCAGATTAATCGCGTACAACGTAATTATCACATCAGAAATTCTATGCATAAATTATCTATTTATGATGTTGATAAATGTTATATTACCTATTGTATAATTGTATAATTCATTATTATAATTGTGTGTATGCTATAAATAGAGAGATAAAAAAGCAGTATATATATTATTTTAAATTATTTTAAAAGGGAATATGAGCTCTCTCTCTCTCTCTCTCTCTTTCTCTCTCTCTTATAAAAAATATATGCTGATAAATGAAATAAAATTTAGAAAAATATGAAACGCAAGAAATTATTGTTTCGGAAAAATCGATAGTACAAGAGTTTTATCAGATATTCTAATATATCCTGCTCAAAAAGGAGTTGCTTATGAATAAATTATATACCTACGAAACATCTTCAGCGTCTCCTTCGGATTCACAGTCGACATCCACGCGAGATCGCTGTCTCGTGGCAATGTCACAACTCGTATTCCCAAGTGATGTTTTAAATATCTCGTTTTCAATTTCTCGTTGTCCAGACACATCAAATTACGCATGTCGATGTATACCCATGCCACCATTTTACACAGCGCGTCTAGGCACTTTTGCTTTAGCGGAAACATCTTGTCCGAGTACGAGTCAAATTTATTCTTGATACGATTTATGAGTCTGATGTAAAAAGTAAGACTAAATTTTCTAAACTGTATTACAAAGTTTTATGACATTTTACCTTTCGTGAATATTCTAAAAATATAAAATTCGACAAATATTGTATTTCGGTTTCAACGAAGGAACATTCGAAATATTGCATATATAATATATCGACAATTCATTGAATGATTCAGATGTCACTACTGACTTGAAAAAGGTAGGGTAATCCTTGGTGATCTTCGCGACGTGCACGCGGTGCAACAGAAAATCCGCTTCTAAGACGATGATGTTCCTGCGCAATTTTCGCTCGCGTTCAATCATCATTTTGCATCCTTTCGAAATCTTCCGTCGCTGGAAGAGCAGAATGTAAAGCGGTCGTCTCATTCGGAGAAGCTCCTGCAGGTTCATCGCGTTTCGATGGCACGTACTCGCGAGAGCGAGCAGCTCGGCAGTCGAGATCTTACTAGGTGAAACCACGATTTCCGGACGGTTCACAATCTCCTCGAGAAAATCCTTATCGGTCGTCAAGCCACCCATATCCAATTTCGCTATGACGCGTTGCAGTCTTTTCATCTGCGCTTGACGTTGCACTTCCGGATCGTTTACTTTAAATCTTGCCTTATCCTCATCGATACCTACGATTAAAGCCAATCTACATCCACTATAAACAAACCGATAAACAAAATTTTTCTTCTTTTTTATAGCAGCATATTTAATATTAATATTTCAACGCTAATAGATTTTTTAAAAGAATGTGATTATTTTCCTAAATTATAGCGCTAAAAAGTATTGGCTTCATACTCACCTCATAATTACTTGGATTAATTTCATAGCGGTAAAAGATTTGATAAGAAACAAAATATTTTCGTGCTTTATTCTAGCGAGAAAATTGAATCTCTTCTCGTAAAAAACGCAAAACGCTATTCTACGAGAAGACTATTTTCTCACCTTATCGTCGCTTGAGGATGAATAGCGACGATACCGGCGAGATTTATTCTAAACACACAATACACACCTTCGAACTCGTCTTCCTCTACCTCGAGCTTGCCGATCAGAAGCTCACGGTGCTCGCACAACCGTTGTATCCACGGATATAGCAGCAGGAGTGCCATAGGAGACGTATTCAGGCCGATACAATCTTCAACAGTCTCGTTCGTCTGATAGACACCGTGCTCAAAGGTCATCCCGTGCCGTCGCATGCCTTCGTAGGCGTGAGCCAGGCTGGAACCGAACTCACCGATCTGGAAAAGCGCCTCCATCCGCATCTGCCGCGCTTTGTAATGACCGGGATCTGCAACCGAGATACGATCGCAAAGATCAAGCGCCCGCTATTTTATCAAGCGAAAGACAATTAATCGATGCTATGCTTAAGCGAGTTTATCTCTAGCACGGTTCTTTATAGGATAAACACATTATTCCATAAATTGAACATGTAAACGAACGAAATGTGAAGAAGAACAATTCTGAATAAACTGAAGACAAGAATGTTACAGTCATAAACGTAAAAAGAAGAAATAAAATAAATAGAAATAATGAATAATAAGGAATAATTGCAATAAAGCGTATCAAGAAAGTACAGAGAACAAAAAGCGCCCTCAGCATTTATGCCGTTTTACATTTTAAAAAATTTCTTGCAACCGTACCTATTTTCATACATTTCTCCGACAGTTTTTCCGCGGCAACGTATCTCGTGTGTTTGATGAGCGTTCTACAGAGACCGATTAACGTTCTGAGGTCCTCGACCGATTTAGATGCCTTCTCGAAATAATCTATGGCCAAGGGGTATCTGCCCAGACTGGCCAGTCGATAGCCCCATTCACGATAAAGAATAGCCTCCCTGAAGACTTCGGGAGCTTCTTCCCTCTTCGACACTGACATGACGATTTATTGAATCTTTTCAAGAAGAAAAAGGCATAATTCATGTATAGCACGTTGCCAAAAATTAATATTGTCCCATTAAAGAATAGATAATTCAAAGTAAAAAAAGAAAAATTATCAAGAACCTACCTATATCTCTTTTTTAAGCAATAAATTTTTCTGACGTAATGTACGAAAGAAATATAATAAAATCTTATAGAGTTAATTTTCACATAATTGCTTTTTTTATGTAATTAACATCTTTTAAATTACATTTACATAATTTATTGGATATATATCACAATTTTTGGCATTAGATGACATCCAGACATGGAAAATGGATGGTATATATTGTGTGAAGATAGACGAATACAAACGAGTATACATTATAGAGGTTACGCGATATTCCGACTCTCGCTAAATTCCAAAATGTAGCTTAACGTGGAATGTAATTCGATACAAAGTATATTGTGTTAAATTCAATCTGTTCCCATATTTACGAATCTATATCAATAGCGTGTAGGTAATATAGCACAGTCTATCAGATATAACTATTTAATGATTCTTATTGAATCGATTAGCAATGTTATTAAAATATATCAAATTATCAGGGTTGGGAAAGTTACTTTTTATAAAAATAACTCGTTACCGTTACCGTTCTTTTTCTAAAAAGTAACTCGTTACCGTTATTTGTTACCAAGGTTAAAAAATAACTCTTTACCATTACCGTTAATCAAAGGCCGTGTTCCAAAATTTACTGCCAATACTAGAAATCTATAATATATGTTACGTATACTATAGATTCCCAGTACTGGCAGTGAATTATGGGACACAGCCGAAAAGTAACGAGTTGTTATAATTTCCGTTACTTTTTTTATATACAATACAAACTTTACATACAATTTTTTTTAACACAATATAAAATTAAACACTAAAAATGTACACTAAACACTAAAAATTTTTAAACATTATTTTATATGTGCTATTCGCCTTACAAAATAGAAAGAAACAAAATATTTAAAAGAGCTTCCAGTAATTTTCATGTAATGCTGCATTCCAACACTCTTATCAATATGTTCCTATATATATATATACATATATACAGTCCTACCAAAAATGGCCATCCCCTTTTATCTTTTTATCTTTTTAAATTAAATCTTTTAAACTAAAAGAGATAGTGCATTGAAGATTGACGTATGTCATGTTGTCATTTGATCATAAGACTCGAGTCAGAAGTTGGCCATATTGTAAGGCCGAAAATGAAAAGATAGACGCCACCCGCGATATTTTAAACCGATAAAACTCGTATAATATAAAAAATATTTACATTAAATTGTACATTGTTGTATTTGTTTCAAACAGCACTACAACTTTTATTGTGTCGAGTTCAGTTTGAACCATTTAATTTGATATATATTTGTTATAGTCTATCTCTTTTATTCCGTTACTTTTTTTATATACAATACAAACTTTACATACAATTTTTTTTAACACAATATAAAATTAAACACTAAAAATGTACACTAAACACTAAAAATTTTTAAACATTATTTTATATGTGCTATTCGCCTTACAAAATAGAAAGAAACAAAATATTTAAAAGAGCTTCCAGTAATTTTCATGTAATGCTGCATTCCAACACTCTTATCAATATGTTCCTTTGTATGAAAATTATGCCAAATAAAATCAAAAAAAGTAAGGATAAAAGTAACTGTTGAAGTCGTTATTCATTACCGAAAAATGTAACGAAGTTACTTTTCCCGTTACTTTTATAAAGTTACCGAAAAAAGTAACTGTAATGATAACGGCATTACAAGTAACATATTATTTCCCAACCCTGCAAATTATGATTATTTCTTTTCACATAAGAGAATATACGTCACTTTAAAAGCGGAATTTAAAACGCGTATTCGCAATTGTCGTTTTCAAAAGGCAACGTCAAAGATAGTTGCTATTCCCGAAACCAGGTCGCTTTTCTCTTCGCTCTTCCCTCATTGGAAAACTACCGTTTGAGTCTTGTCCGTTTCAATATTAGCAGTACCAGCGTTATACACGATGACAAGTACCACAAAGGCCATTACGGACATTATAGTATATTTAAAAATGAAAACGGATTACAGCTACGGATTGATTCTCGAAAACTGCGAGGAAATTGGATAAGAATTTTTTAGTTATCGCTCTTTAAATCTCAAAGAGAATATTCAATGAAATATTTTACATTTCCGAGATTTTGCGGTATTCATGAAAATTATTAAGTAAGAAGTTACCCAGACAGCACAAGGATGTCCTTAGGACGTCCAAAGGGCATCCAGGACATACATGTAGGATATCCTGAGGATATCCTATTTTAATCCTCGGATCTCCTCTGGATGTCCTGAGGAAGAGTAAATAATAGCCGTACACTAGCCTCTGGATAATCCAGGGAGATCCTGTGGAACATCTTAAAGATTTCTATAGGATATGTTAGGGATATTTTTCACACGTTAAAAAGAACAAATTCTAAAATTTAAATATAAATTAAGATTGCGTTCTGTTATTTACTACCAATACTAAAAATCTAATACTAAAAATAGTTCACGTTCTTTAATATTTGAGGTTTTCGTGCTGTACATGAATAGTTTAGGTTTGGCTTCCGGGTTTGAGTCATGTAATATTTTCAAAACAATCCAATATCTGAATTCCCTATGTTGGGATTGCATCAGAAATTGAACTGATAAAAAATAATTATATTTTTAATTTCCTGTTAGTTGCTCTTTGCAAGCTTTATATAATTCTCATGACCAAATCTCAAATACGAGTTCGCGCGTCGCATAGCGGTAAACAAACAAACTAGCGGTTGAATACTATTTTTTGTAAAGTTTTTGGAATGTTGCGCATAGTAACATTTCTCATGAAATATTAAATAAATAATAATTTTGAATATATGAAAATGTGCGCATCAAATTCAATTATTAATATTAAACGAAATTAATGTTAACAATTAATTGCACATGTATATATCCTCTGGAAATCCAAAGGACATCCAATATAATAGACAGGGCAGATATCCTACAGACATCCAGGGGTTATCCAGGGGACATTTATAGGACATTAATACTTATTACAATACTTAAAATTTCTAAATTATATTAAATAGCCTACATAACCGAAAGTAATCATGTATGCATATTAAATTTTCATAAAATATATTTATAATAATATCTTAAAACATCCTACAAATATCCTGAACCATCCTGGACATATTCAGGATGATCCTGAGGACGTTTTGTGCTGTCTGGGTAATTATCGCGCGCGCGCGTTTATTGTCAAAAACTGCTAAATACTTCAAAATATGCAAAATTAAAAAATATTGAAGAAGTTTCTAAAAAAAGCGTTTGAAACACAATAGAATGTCTTTCTCTTTTAAAGATTGTATGAATTTATTCTTATCAATATTATATATTATATATTATATGTTAAAGTAACGATTATTGCCATTGCGATTGATAAACAATATTACATTTTCAGATTCCTACAAATCAATCAAGACGACTCCTTGTAATCGCGGACCATCGGGTTAGAAGTGTCCTCGAGATGCGGTGATGGCTTTGTTGTATAGGTTCGCGCAGCTGCACGATCGCAGTGGCACGCGGGTCTTCTCCTTCGTCGTCACTAGGACCGTCGTGCGCGATCCTGACAGGGACGTCACAAGTAAGGAACTAGTATGCGGTTTCCAGAGGTGGGCCGTCGCTTTCTCGCGCGGAGAAAAGGTAACTCGATCTATACGCGTCTTAGTCCATTAAGGCTAATCATCAAAATCATGAAATGTAATTTTCTTTACAAAGAATGATGCCCAGGCCCCATTGAAAGTTTACCTCTTTTTGGTAAATTGAAACATTAATATTTTGTTATCTAAAAATAAATTTTTTATTGTCTACGTTATAAAAGGTGATTCTAAATAAATGATAAAAATTATAGGAGATAATTCTTTGTCGAAAATTAAGGGAGGGGGGGAGTCTTTCATATAAACATATACTCCTATATCCATCTCTGAGAAGTTACACTTCTTCAAAAGGGAAGTGAAAATTAGGTTTGTATTTTTTTCTCAAATTTTGGACAAAAAATGAAATTTGGTGAACATTTTCTCTACTAGTAAAAAAGATACTTATTAATATCTTTTTAATCCTCCCGTATCGTTATAGAGAGATGAAACCAGCAATCTCTATTTAATTTTTTATTAGAACTTTTTAACGGAGCGGAATGTGATCATCTAAAAATATGCGTTAAGCTAGTTTTCCACGATGCGATTTTTCGTGCAAGTTTACTTGTGAGGAGCCCTGCCAGCCACCGTGCAGGCTACGCAGCGAGAAAAGTTGCTTGCTGCGAGTAGCGCTGCGTGTAGCGCTGACGGTTTTCGTTGATAGAACGAGTGCTATTTTCTCTGCGTATTTTGTTGCTAGGCATTGTAAACAACCAATGAGAACTAGCGACTAGATTATGTGACAAAGTTGACATGATCTTGTTGTTCTTTTTGGTTATCATTGTGTGTCATTTTTTCATCCAAAGTCTTCTTTGTCGTCTTTTTATGACGGTTTCTTTCCACTTCCAAAATTAGCAAAAGAAAAAGTGCTCCTAAACTTTTCCTGCGGACAGCGTCCACCTTTCAAAATTTTTTTTTAAGGAGCAGCGCACAAATTATCGTCCGTTCCATCCGCTAACAAGGAACATTCGGCAACGCAAAAATTCAAAAAAATCTGAAACTTTGCATAATTATAGAATAGTAGTCCCTAATAACAAAACGATTTTTTGTTGGTGCTAAAAATCGGTTTCAGGGGTAAAAACAACCCTTTAGAAAAAATCGGTTTTCACATTCCGAAGCGAATATTATTGAAACAAAAAGAAATATGAAAAAATTGTTTAAACAAAAGTTTTATGGTTTCAAATGTACTTTACAATGGCGTATCTGGATTTTTAAAAAATGGTAAATTTTTTGAAATACCCCCACCAATCAATATTTTTCTTTGATATTTTGAAAAAATTTTCAAATTATATTAAAG
>NW_021849774.1:362486-382797 GCF_003651465.1 Formica exsecta | reverse complement strand
CACCCATGTATGATAAAGTTATGTTGCGGAAATTAATTCTTGAGAAATAAAATAAAGACGCACGCTACCTATACTAATCTTATTCGCTCGCTGTTTCATGACGTCTTATCTCTTTTTTCTTTTCTTCGTAAAGTCTCGCAATACATGATAACGATGCTGAATATTAATAATAATATTTGTGGTAGACCCTGTTATATAAATCATATTTATATATGTAAATATGTTATAACAAAATAATATAATAGAAAAAATCATATAAGAATTTTTTGCAATTTTCTTTCGACCGAAGGTAAATGTTTTGTTTTTTATTAATAAATTGTATTGTATATTATATTATTCTCATGTTATCTCATATATATACAGGGTGTCCCGCAACATAATGTCCACACTGAAACTGTATATTCTTTGTGTCATTCTAAGTCAAAAAGTCTTAATACATATATGCCCTAAAGTCGCTTGTTTTGAAGTTGATAGAATGACAAAAAGAATACACAGTTTCAGTGTGGACATCACGTTGCGGGACACCCTGTATATATATTGTATCATATTATATTTATATTTGCGTTAACTATTTTTCACTTTAATATCAGTCTGTCTACCAATGAAATTTGATCTTAAACATCACGCCATAATATTTATTGAAATGTTATCTTCATTTCGATATAAAAGCCGTACGTTTCCGCATTTCACTCATAGTCTGACGTTATTTGAACAATTATTATACGATTTAAGTTAACTGAAATTTATTCTGATTATGAGTTCCGAATTAAAGTTTTATATATAAAATAAATCCAAGAGATGATTTTTTAAATTAACTCCTCACGGAAGACGAACTCCTTGTGCTGGTGATAACACAACAATTTGTGTTAAAATGCCAAGAATAAATATAGCAAATGTTATAAATTTATTAGACACAACGTTTAACATTGCAAATTTTGGTGTCTTTTACAAAAGAAAAGCAGTTGAATTTTGGAACAGTGGAAAAAAGGACATTTAGCTATTACTGCTGTACAGAATCGTTTTAGAATGGTAAAATTTAATACAGACATAAGAAAAATAATATGAGTTGAACGAGCAGGTAGATGTGCGTTGTGTATAAATAGTAGGTAATAAACGATAATGGAAACAGAAAGATATTTCAGACTTATGCATATTACTTACTTCGCATATCTGCGTTAGTTCTTTAATCTTTTTATCTTTGAATTAAATTTTCTAAATATCAAACTTCTTTTTTTCTAGGTAAAATCTGTTTCGCAATTGCATAGATGGGAAGAAAATGTAATACGCGGAGGGTCAAACAGGGACAAACTTGTATTTATTGACGAATGTGCACTATCGCAATTCCAAGAAGCTATTGATAGAGGCTTTATCATTCACGACATAGATTTGCAAAAATGGGCATTACAAACAAAGGAGCAAATAGACTTTTCCTCATTTAGAGCAGGAAATTGGTGGATATGGAATTTTAAAAAAGCACATCACATTGTATCACGTAAAATAACAAGTTTTAAGACGCGATCTTCTCATGCAGCTGATGTAACAATACATCAAACTGCAGAGGAATTTGTGAGACAGGTTAAACCACATATTGATGTTATCGGTGCAGGATCAATTTATAATGCAGATGAAAGCGGCTTTAATTTCGAAATACATTCTGGAAGAACATTAACTAATGTGGGAGCAAAACAAGTCGAATCTACTATCCAATCTTTATCTTCTATGACTCAGAGCTATACCATTATGCCCATTATATCTGCAGATGAACATCTTCTTTCACCTCTGTATATAGTACTAAAAGAATCTAATGGAAAATTTAGACCACGAGTAGAAGAAACTCTTTTGCTTCCTCATAGAGGAAGCTTTGTTTTCGTGACAAAATTTTTTTTCGAATTTTCTATGCTATAAAAAATATTTACATTAAATTGTACATTGTTGTATTTGTTTCAAACAGCACTACAACTTTTATTGTGTCGAGTTCAGTTTGAACCATTTAATTTGATATATATTTGTTATAGTCTATCTCTTTTAATTTAAAAGATAAAAGGAGATGACCACTTTTGGTGGAACAACCTGTATATGATACAAAAATAAATAGCGAATTTCGCGTGTCGTTATTACTCGATTTGATCTTTTCCAAGGTCCTGGGCGTATACCTGGTATGGCGTGGCGCATCAAGAAACCTCCGCGTATACGTGGACTTCACGTTCACGCTGCTGAATCGAGAGCATTTCTCTATGAACGAGAGCTTCTCCGGCAAGCGGGTCAAGTTCACTTACGAGGCACCGGCCCAAGGCAACCGCAGTTATATCGCTGTGGCGGATCTCTACAGCCGTAATTTCGCCGACACAAACGGCGAATTTCAGCTGGAGTTGTCCATGGCGAATGTGCGGACGGTATACATGACCGAGGTCAGAATGCCGACATCGGTGTTCTCGGCCGGCCAGACGAAGCCGAGCAAGCTGGAGACCGACTACTTCGCGTTCGGCGGTTTTGACTGGAATCTGGTCATCTATCCGCACGGCAAGGACACGGACGGTTCCCGCGCCCAGGACAGCCGCGTGAGTGTCTATCTTATGAGACTGTCTGGCTTCGATCATCGATGCAGAGTGAGATACAGTCTGGCCCTCGGCGAGGGCGATAGACGGATCGATTCGGGACAGATCGAAGACATCTCCGACGCCGAGGGCTGCGGCTTCGGCTGGCACACGCGGGTCAGGTGGTCCGACATCGCGCACAAGGGCACACTTCGCGTGTCGCTCGAGATGCTCGAGGCAAGAACCATCTGCGAGATCGCGGTGCAGGCATTGGGCTCGTCGGTCCTGCCAGCTGCGCCATGCTACGATCGCGACAAGCAAGCTTGGGCCATACGCGCTGATCTCAACTCGGATACCGTCAGATTGCACTTGGTGTACAAAGACATCCACAATGTGCCGAGAAATCATTTAAGGTATATTTAATTATTATCTTTTTTAATCGTAAAAGATCGAATAATTATATACATCTATATTATACATATAGCACATGATCTATTAAAAGTGACACTAATAATATTATCATAAAATAATATTTTATGATAATAAGGTATTATTAAAGAATAGAAAAATTTTTTCCTAGATAAATCGAACATTCAAAAAATGTCATAAAGTAAAGATATCTAAAAGATGTTTGAAAAACGCTAAATCTTTGAGACATTTTTTGTCTGTGTAGGTACGTTAGTTGGTCGGCATACCTGCTGAGGGGCGAGGGACCAAACGTCGCGGCGATTGGATTGCCCGGCGAACCGTTCAGCCGCTACTATGTTCAAGAATCCGCCGATGAGGGTATCATCATGGAGACTAACGTGGATATGAACGAGGTGAAGGAGAATCACTGTCCATACCTCACAGACAAGGGACAGCTGAGGATCCGGATAGAATGGAACGAGAGTCACTTGCTCTTCCAGGCGACCTATCACAAGTACGACGATGTGTGTCGCGTGCACAATCAGCAGATGCGACGCGAAATCATGTCGCTGCAGGCGGAGAACTACAGCCTCGAGCGGCAACTCTTCAGCTACCAAAAGAGTCTGGCGTACGCGCAGGCGCAACAACAGCAGCAACAGCAGCACCAGAATCAGCAACATCACTCGGTAGTGGGTCATCAGGGCCATCTAGAGCGATCAGCGTCTAGTGACACCGAATACGCTTGACAAGTGGAACGCGAGTTATCAAAGTCACCAACACCACCAAGTTGCCGACGTCAGCTGCCGGCGACGACGACGACGACGGCGGTGCCGGAGGACGACCAGCGAGTACATCAGAACCTGGTCAGAATGATGGATCGGCGGCTGAGCAACGTGCAGTTGCAACAGCATCTCTACGAGGAACAACGACACCGTCATCGACACAGCAACGGCAGCAGTGGTATCTCTTCGCCCAGACGGAGCATTGATCGCAACGGCCAGGAGCATTGTCGCAGCATCCTGCAGCAGCCCAGGTCCAGCGTCGGCGCCAGATCCAATGGCGGAGGAAGCATAGGCGGCGCTTACGAAAATCGAGCCGCGGGCAACAACGATCGGTATGCCGGCTACTATCTGGGATATGTCGGCCAAGCGGCGCACAAGCGACGCAGGACCACATTCTGGGAGACGCTGACTGGTCTGGTGTGTTCCCTGGGCGCTCTGGCCTCCAGAGCGGCAAAGATGGCCGCTAGACGGGGCGATCCTCTCTGAGGGTACGGTCGACGGCCGAGGACTCGACGCAATGATCGCTATTGCCGGGGGTGGGCAAACGCGCGGGAATGTAATGTGAAGCTCGTTGGGATGCACATACAGCGCGTTCTGTCTTCTGTATGTCGGTACAATATCTCCCACCGAACCGATCAAAGGAATTGTATAATCTTGACATAAAGCCACGTGGTGTATGCAACATTTTTTTACATTTATATATCTCTCTAAAAATTAAAAGAGATATATTTTTTCTCTTTTTTGACTAATTTTATTTCTGTTCATATAATTTCCTTTTTAATTTAATTGTAAGCGCGTGACGCAGGATAATAGAAGTTAAAATTAATTTGCTTTAATTAAATTTTCTTTGATATAACATAATACATCGTATCAACGAGATTGCAAAAATTTATCTGAACTTTATTGTTTTCTTGATATATTATCTTACGAGATTTTTTTCTTATTTATTATATATTGAAAATATCTTACTATCTTTTAAAAAACATGTTGGGAAGATATATGCAATGCAAAAAAATGCGTTGTACGCGCCGTATATTCTTCTTGGCCAGTTTTCATGCGAGTGTATGCAAATGGTTTCTGTTGAATCTCTTGAATGATTCAAGAGATCACCGATTTTATGAGACAGAACGTCCCGTATACATGTAACGCGGGAACGCGATAGAAAGCAAAAGAAAAGGGGAAAGAGAATCGTAGGGAGAGTCTAGGGTCGTATTCGACTCTACACCTACGCACACATATACACAAACACAGAGATCTAAAAACGCGAACACGAATCTATACACGTACATACGCGAACACAAATCTATCTACTTGTCAATTTACTAAAGAACCTATTTTCCTCTAAAGACTTTTTTCACCTATTGTGTACATCGCCGTGGAAATAAGAGGATATGCGCGTTGGCACATAGTCGCCAAGCCAAGTAACAGTACTGTAATTATCGTAGTACGTATATCAAACAGAATTAGAGTACAGTTAATGTTATATAAGCGAACAAATTCCAGAAAAGAGAAAGAAACAAGAGAGAAAAACAGAGAGAAAACACAGACTCGTACTTTTTTGGAAGCCCTCAAAAGGCCGCTTCGTATAATGCCATTGCTGTGCGAATTAAGTTCACTCAAACGCTTTAGACTTTGTCTCCTTCAAATTGATCTTTTTACTATGAACGTTGAGAACGCCATCGTTACATAACTCTATGATTCCATTGAAGCTGTCGCTACTTGCCGTATAGATATTTAATCGAAAATTGAGCTTCTATTAATTCTGAAACGACTATCTGAGATATATATGGATTAATAGGAATTATATAATAAAAATAGATTTTTTGCAAAGAATCCATTTCATATTTTTATAATTGGAGATTGGCTTAGATATTTGTGTGTGTCATTTTCTTCCTTATAAATTGAAACAAGTTTAACTTATAAATTGACACAAAAAATTAAATTTTTTTTAAATAAAAGTAAATTTTTTTGTACGTTTCGGACCTTTTTTTGATCCATCTTCAGTATGGATATAAGTATGTAAAAATTATCTGGGATGATGCGTGGCTTCGTGTAGAAGTCACTGACTGATAATCGATAGATCCAAAGTTCGAATCCGTTCGAACATTATCCCCCATATGCCTCTCCCGCCCAGAGTGGGCGGCTAAACTGAAAGATGTGTCATCGCTATTTCACACCCCCCGAGACCCTGACCTTAGATTAGTATCTTTTTTATGTATCAAATATTTTAATAGCACAAAAAATATGTGTCATCATTACATCATTACATTACATTACATCATTTTATTTTTTTAGAAAAGTAAAATACAGTATTAATAACGCAATATAAGAATATAAATTAGAATTCCAAAATTTTTCAAATATTTTCTGACTTCAAGGATCAGAATTACGATTTATACGTTTATAGAATATAAGCTCTCTGCGCATTCCTTTCTTACTCGGTCATCTTTCAAAGAAATCAATCTATCTATCTCGTACACATCACCCGATAATTAGAACATTTGAATCAAAAAACGATGGCGTTATACGCAGCCTGTAAGCACAGACTGTATTATTTTAAAATTATAATATTAATTAATAATTTAATATTATTCAAATAATACAAGACTCTCATTCTATTTTTTTATATTATTATGATACAATGTATATAGTAATAGCACAAAAAATATGTGTCATCATTACATCATTACATTACATTACATCATTTTATTTTTTTAGAAAAGTAAAATACAGTATTAATAACGCAATATAAGAATATAAATTAGAATTCCAAAATTTTTCAAATATTTTCTGACTTCAAGGATCAGAATTACGATTTATACGTTTATAGAATATAAGCTCTCTGCGCATTCCTTTCTTACTCGGTCATCTTTCAAAGAAATCAATCTATCTATCTCGTACACATCACCCGATAATTAGAACATTTGAATCAAAAAACGATGGCGTTATACGCAGCCTGTAAGCACAGACTGCATCTGCCTTTCGTAGAAGGTTAAACAATCAGGGTAAAAAAAAAAACAGAAACAAACAGATCATTCTTCCACTGTTACCTATTCATGAATTTGATGTTGTTGGGACTATCATGGAATCGTCTATTTATTTTTTCCAAAGACTCACTTGTTCTTACTTACGCTATCACTAGAAATCCAAAAGAGATCTTCGGCGAAGTGCTCTCGTGTCTCATCTAATTTCCTATTTGTCGCGTACTGCCGTCGAGTATTTCAGAATTAATATCTCGGTGTAAACGTTTCGCGACGTTTCGTAGCCTAATCGTGCACGCGAGCAACTGACGCCGATATAATTTCCTTCTTATTTATCAACAATGTCGTATATCTCGCGCCGATAAAATTCCTAAAGTACATCTGAAACCATAAAACTTTTGTTTAAACAATTTTTTTATATTTTTTTTTATTTCAATAATATTCGCTTTGGAATGTAAAAACCGATTTTTTTCTAAGGGGTTGTTTTCACCCCTGAAACCGATTTTTAGTACCAACAAAAAATCGTTTCGTTATTAGGGATTACTACTCTATAATTATGCAAAGTTTCAGACTTTTTAGAATTTTTGCGTTGCCGAATGTTCTTTGTAAGCTAGCTTGCACCTCGCTCAGTGTGAAGCGAAAACCTGCAGCGCGCCCAGCTTAGCTTTATGCAATGTAAAGCGCAGAACAGCAAGCAGTAAATCATGCGTGCTATCCAACACAAAAAATCGCATCGTGGGAAACGGGCTTTAGAAAGCTTGATTCCTTTAAAAACTTTTTTATTTCTTTTATTCTCTCGCGCCGATAAAATTCCGTTTGAGATGAAAAATTATTACGCAAGAAGACGGAAAAGTGGAATAGGATTCGAAACTTGGAAAGTATTCTTTTCCCTTCATGTTTATTTCAGAATTTTTAAAGGCGTCTCTGCAATGCGTATTATGCAGAAATGCATTCGTAAAGAATCTGCAACAGACGATGTTTTTAAGTTATTCGATACATTCGACTCAATTGCACAACATCTGCAGTATTTGATTATTCTACTAACATTTGCAGCGATATTAATCTACCGTTAAAATTTTTTTTATTATGAAAAAATATATAACACATATATGTATATACATTTATCGTAGTTTAAATTTTTTATTCGAAAATGTGTTTTCTTAGATGCAATATTAACACTTCTCTTATCCATAGAACGAAATTTTCTTTAAAAACTTTTTTATTTCTTTTATTTTTTTTCGTAAAATTAATCGTTTTCAAGAAAAAAAATAAAATACATTATCATGCACAGCACGGTGCTAAATGGCATAGGTTTCGAATTAGTTTCGAGAAGTTGAATTTTAGAATAAAAAAAGCAAGCAAAACAAAATTATAGTAAATGTTGGAAAAAAATGGTACAAAAGCAACACAGAATTAAAAAATAAAAACCTAATTTTTACCTCCTTTTTTGGAAGAGTGTAACTCTTCAGGGATGGATATAGAAGTATATGTTTATATGAAAGATCCACCTTAATTTTCGACAAAGAATCATCTCCTAAAATTTTTGCATTTATTTAGAATCATCCTGTATATACTAAGTTGCGAAGTGGATTCTCTAACCGATGCAAAAATATTCTATTTCGAAAGTTATTGTTAATAGAGATAAAAGTTATTGTCAATACAGTTATTGACAATAACATATAGTTACATATAGTTACAGTTATTATTTACACTAACAGTTACAGTTATTGTTTTAAAATTTGTTGGATGCTGCAGTCACGTTGCTACGATCATTTGATAAAGGTTGAGTTACGGTCACGTTCATGGCTGCCGTATTCCAAACGAAGCTACAGCCAATATATATATGTATATATATCAGGTCTACCGGAAAGTTCTGTCCGTTTTTGGAATAAAACAAAATACAAATTTTTATTACCGTCAATAAACTTTATTAAATAATGTAATTGCAATTATTATTAATGATTTCTTGCCAGCGTGAGGGCAATTTGCATATCCCATTTTCGAAAAATGTTTTATCTTTTGATACGAAAAATTGAACCAGTGCTTGTTTGATATCTTCTTCATTTTTGAATTTCTCGCCCCTCAAAAAATTTTGTAAGGACAAAAACAAATGATAGTCGGAGGGTGCTAAGTCCGGGGAATATGGTGGATGCGACAGAATTCCCCAGCCTAGTTCTGCAATTTTTTGACGAGTCCCCAAAGCAGCATGTGGCCTAGCATTATCATGATGCAGTATGATGTTCCTCCTATTGAACATCGCCGGCCTCTTTTCTTGGACTGCTATATTTAAATTATCCAGTTGCTGACAATACTTCTCCGAATAATGGCAATTACATTATTTAATAAAGTTTATTGACGGTAATAAAAATTTGTATTTTGTTTTATTCCAAAAACGGACAGAACTTTCCGGTAGACCTAATATATATCAATTTGAATCCAGAGAAAAGATGAGGATTCCGAGTGAAAATGTGCATTTTTGTAATTTTTAATACTTTTTAATTGAATAAAACATTGGCGTCATCTGTTGATACGCGTTTTCTTTTGTGTTGATTATTTCTAGAACGGGAAGAGAGTCCACTTTCACATACTTGATATATAATAGTTAGGGAACTTTAGTTTAGCAAAAAAATCTTTTCTCGTTCACAAAAAAGAGATAAGAATGAGCATCACTCTTTCTAATTAACTTTTAATAATGATGAAATCTATTAGAAATTAATTTCATTTGCTGTAATTAGATAATTTTGCGTTGGCATTTTCATCTTACTTTACACCCTTGCCGCCAGAACGATGCAATAATTTCCGCTTTGCCTCACCGTGACGGTATTTTCTCATACGTGTAAGTACTGTACGTTAGCAAAATATATAGCTATGCAAACCATGTACCATTCCCGCAGATACATATGTGTATCTGCGACACCGGCAGGTAACATTTGATCGATACAGTATACGCTGGATATTCCGCGCGAACACACATACGTAACACATTTATGGACAACCGAAATTGCCTGCGTAATGTGTATGCGTATGTGTGTATCCTTGGTGATACGTCGCCCACATCTACAATCTTGTCTCTCATCCATACGGCACCTGCAGCAAATGTCAATTTACTAGGAAGAGAAACTGTTGATACCGGAATCGCCGGCTGACATTTCCATGTCAGTTTCAAAATCAAAATCAAACGACTGAATTCTCGATTGGCACATTGTAATTTTGCTCGTACTTTGAGAAAAAAATCCTGCTGTGTCAAGTTGTTTTAATAGGTATAACAATATTTTTAACGTGGAAGGGATTTGGCGTCTTGATCAATTCCAAAAATCAATGAAATTTCGTGTTTTAGTGTTAGTTCGATTAACACGGAGCAAAACTTGGAAATTTGTTATTGAAAGGAAAAGAGATTTTTGCAAACTATAATCTTAAAAGAGAAACTTTATTCTCCCTCTTTATTGACAGTTCTTCATATAATCATTAACTTATTTCACATTTTTACACATTTCAATCCGTATGTTATTAATTAAAATTACACGATACAAGAATTTTCTCTATATTAAATATTAATTTATGCTCCGGTTAATCTTGACAGTGATAATGGCAAGATACCTGATTGTACAGTCGAAAATATTAGCAGTCTGATGCGCAGTATTATACGACGATATTGTAGACGGTTTTGTCGAGAAGATATAACAAAAGATATAAGGTTGCGAAAGGACCAGACTCGCAATAGTAGCTCGTAACAATACGCCCACATCGCGCAAAATCCGTGTCCTAGTACTGCAGTCAATTTCATCGGGATTATATCGGTCCTGCCCGCGTCTTAGCGACAAGATTTCCTCAACATCCTTCGGCTGGAATGGACGCTCCGAGAAAGCGTTCCTTTCCATCCGAAACTTTCTACTCGCGTTCGTGACAGGCGTATATAGCAGCAGCAGCAACAGCTCTGACAATCGCACTTAATCTCTTCATCGCCACGATGAAGATTAAATGTTTGTTCGCCGGCGCGGATTTTCGATGCTTCTACTTTGACGTTTGAGTAAGAATTCTGTGTCTCTCGTGTCGCGAGAAAAAGCGAGCTCCAACTAACAGTGATTGTCGAATTACTAAAAGATAATGCGTTAGAAAAAAAATAATATAATATAAAAATTGAAACAAAATAATTTTAAATCTGTGAAATTTTTTTTCTTGTGTAATAAAGTTTTACATTATGCACAAAAATTCTACCGAAAATTTGTAAATCTTGCTTATTCTTGTTCGTTGCGTTTATTCGTACTTTAATATGTTTTACGTCAACTTCGATGTTATTAAATAACAAGTTCGTCAATAATTTTTTCATGATAAATACTTCAAAAATTGAACCAAATTTAAATAGGGATACGTAGTAGACGATCGCGAATGATAAGTGACACACTTATTGTATGGACGCACAGACACACAATCACGAATTTGTAAATGGAATTTCTTGTATAGTCGTGTTTCAACAATTAGTCAATTGAATTCATTCTTATGAAAATATGGTGCAATATAACAAAGTCTATCTTTTTAATCGATTATATAATAAGATAACAAATAAAAAACATGTGTTTGTTACTTACAGAAAAAGCGTTTAAAATTCTAATTAAAAATAAAGTTTAATTGATAAAAAAAGATCAAATTACATGTTCTATGAGAAATTGAAACCATTGTCTTTAAAATTCAATTATTTTTGCTTACAATTCAAAATATAGAAATATCTATTGTCTGTAACATTAGAAATTTGTACCATCATCAAATTGATTCTGCGAACAAAATTTTCAAAATTTTGATAGACCTATATTACAAATCACGACTAATTCATTTGTAATGTCACTTGTTTGAAGACTAGCATAGAAAAGCGTGGACGAAACAATCCCGGCGGACAAATATATATATGCAGAAAATAATTAAAAAAAAAAACGCTCTAGTAATATAGTGACAGTCGCGCAGTCGCGCTTGTTAGTTTGTATGTACGAAAAATCGATCCACGCGATCGATTTCCGAATTCTTTCTCGCGTGCGTTTTATTCTACATTCATCGTGCTCGTTTACTTGCCGATACTGTATTCGTTCGACATACACGCGTTATAATATATGTGTATATACGATTTTTCAATGTGTATATATCGTCGTTTTACGCGCCATTGTGTCGCAGCTAATTCAATAATTCGCGATTACGCACCGCCTTTAGTAATCGATTGCGAAAGTAATCGCGATTACTTTATCATGTTATAATCAACAGTTTGCGTACTTATCGATGATTTCGTACTTCTAACGAATTACGAATAATAATTAGGAAGTATTTTAGGATTGATAAATCTTCGATATAGGGACGACCTTACGAAATTTTTTGGAACTCACATATTTTATGAATATTGAGCGACTTTGTGGAGCGTGGAAATATACCACAATATGGAACTAGAGAAGTACATTATAGAATACTTGACAAAATTTATATTTAAAAGAAAATTCCATGTAATGAACATATTGAAGCATTTTATAAAATTATTGGAGAATTTTATCCACCTAATAATAATTATTATTTATCTACGTAATAATAATAAACTTATATCTACCTAAATTATTGTTTATAAGAAATAAATGCGTGGGCGGGGGAGGTGCAGAGCATCTCCCGCTGCACCCCATCCCAAAAAAATTCTAACCTAACCCAAACCTACTTCCACTTTTTAAATTAAAGTTTGATGTGGATTAGATTAGAATTTTTTGGGAATGCAGAGAAGGGCTCGACTCCTCTCCCGCCCACGCGTTTACTTTTTACTTCTACAAAACAATATTTAAAATAAACACATAAACACATTAACAAAAAAGGGTTACTATCCTCACATCGTCCTATTTTATCAATACAAAAAAAAACAAGGGAACAAGAGCGACAATTTTTTTCAACGGTTTCAGTTTCTACGCCTCAAAATATATAAAATATGTGAGTTTCAAAAAATTATGTGAGGTCGCCCCTATAGCAAAGATTTATCAAAGAATTCTATATCGCGGTATTTTCTATCGAAAAAAAAAACGCTCTAGTAATATAGTGACAGTCGCGCAGTCGCGCTTGTTAGTTTGTATGTACGAAAAATCGATCCACGCGATCGATTTCCGAATTCTTTCTCGCGTGCGTTTTATTCTACATTCATCGTGCTCGTTTACTTGCCGATACTGTATTCGTTCGACATACACGCGTTATAATATATGTGTATATACGATTTTTCAATGTGTATATATCGTCGTTTTACGCGCCATTGTGTCGCAGCTAATTCAATAATTCGCGATTACGCACCGCCTTTAGTAATCGATTGCGAAAGTAATCGCGATTACTTTATCATGTTATAATCAACAGTTTGCGTACTTATCGATGATTTCGTACTTCTAACGAATTACGAATAATAATTAGGAAGTATTTTAGGATTGATAAATCTTCGATATAGGGACGACCTTACGAAATTTTTTGGAACTCACATATTTTATGAATATTGAGCGACTTTGTGGAGCGTGGAAATATACCACAATATGGAACTAGAGAAGTACATTATAGAATACTTGACAAAATTTATATTTAAAAGAAAATTCCATGTAATGAACATATTGAAGCATTTTATAAAATTATTGGAGAATTTTATCCACCTAATAATAATTATTATTTATCTACGTAATAATAATAAACTTATATCTACCTAAATTATTGTTTATAAGAAATAAATGCGTGGGCGGGGGAGGTGCAGAGCATCTCCCGCTGCACCCCATCCCAAAAAAATTCTAACCTAACCCAAACCTACTTCCACTTTTTAAATTAAAGTTTGATGTGGATTAGATTAGAATTTTTTGGGAATGCAGAGAAGGGCTCGACTCCTCTCCCGCCCACGCGTTTACTTTTTACTTCTACAAAACAATATTTAAAATAAACACATAAACACATTAACAAAAAAGGGTTACTATCCTCACATCGTCCTATTTTATCAATACAAAAAAAAACAAGGGAACAAGAGCGACAATTTTTTTCAACGGTTTCAGTTTCTACGCCTCAAAATATATAAAATATGTGAGTTTCAAAAAATTATGTGAGGTCGCCCCTATAGCAAAGATTTATCAAAGAATTCTATATCGCGGTATTTTCTATCGATATCCTTAATTTGGCGAATCAGTAGAACAAATCGATTAATCGAGGTTAGAAGATAACCGTGCACCGTACAAGATTGCGAATGGAGAATATAGTTAAACGAGAACCGTGTACATATATGCATATACAATATGTACGACATATGACACGTACGTATATTTGTATAGTACATGTACATATATTTGATATCGCGAGCGCACGATATATATTCTTCAATTGCCCATAAACGAAGGAAGAAACATTGTCAAACGTTAGCGGAACAAAAAAATAAATCAACGCGATTTTCGTTTCCGCGAAATGTCGTGATTAGGACTTTACTTTATTGTTTATACTTATGCATATTTATTATCCGCAGATAAAAGATGAAAAAAAAATGGCGGCGATACTATGGCGCAATACGAGGAAGCTTATGTCAAGCATAGTTCGGCGTTTCCTTTTTCCCAATGCAAGAGCACCTTTTCTGCGACCTTTTTTCATCCGTGTGTGATTCTATTAAAAATGATTAAAAAACAGAAAAAAACAAAAAATGTGAACGCAAAACACGCTCTCAAGAGTTTTGAGACAAATACTAATGTACTTAAACCATCTGTGAGTCTGCCTCGTCTTTTATAAAGTTCTTGCTATATTCAATCTATCGTATTCAATTCGTATGATATCGTCCCATCATCCAGATAATCCTCTACATTAATATAATAATTAACAGATTGATAAACTGCACAATCCAATTTTTAGTAGAAAAATATAATACATTTTTTTTGCGATAATATGAAATGTTATTTAACATTAATTAATATCTCTTATTGTGTGTGTGGATATATTCCGTAATAATTTAAAAATTCTAAAAAGACGTTAAATGCTATATTTTAAATATTTCATTTATTAAATATTTATATTTTAGAAAATTTATTCGTGTCATTGAAAAAGAGGGCAAAAAGATTAGTTTAATATATAAGACAATCTTTTTATTTCTTTTTCTTTCTTTAGAACAATTCATTACAGTCAGTTCGTTGAAGTTTTATCTACTTTTTGCGGAGTAGAGATAATTTACTGGGAAGCTCATTTACTGCAAAAGAGCCATTTCAGCCATCCATCATATCGGATGACCCGATTCAACAGGTGTCTTTGGTGGGGACACACTCCCCTTCCTTGGTAAAGCTAGTTACTCGATACTCGATACACGCGAGCGCTTGTTCTCGAGATTCGATATCATTCGAGATTTCGCGATCGCGGTCACGTTAGTCAGTGAAACACACGCGTTATAGTCACGGAAATATTTATTGAAATGTTTTCCCTCTCGACAAGAAAGCACACTAGCGAGTGCAAATTAAAAGGCGTAAAGTGATGTCGCCCGTGCAATTTATCGAATTGTAAATTATACACGTGCATTTATATAACCCCACCAACTCTATTAACTTCGCTATAATTGCAAGTATTAGTCGCAAAAATAATTGCGTATTAATTGCACATTTATGACTTTTTAATTATTCTTTGTAGAACTGACCGACAAGCGGAACATTTCACTTTTTTTGTCTCTGGAATTTCAAATAAAAGTAAACTTCGGAGAGAGAAGGAGAAAAACAAAATTAAATATTTTTAATAAACTATCAAAATTGTTACATGCTCTGACAGAACATCAACGAACTGAAAATATTTCCAGTGAATTATAAAGAAATAATAAATGAGAAATGTGTCTTATTCTCTTTGACAAATTTGATTATGCAATTATAGATGATGACGAGCACCTATAAGTGACAACAGGTGATTTTTCAATAATCGAGACATCGACAAGAATCGCCGACACACTCGAACAATTGTTGAACACTCGAATTTCATCATAGAGTCGATCATCGATCACTTGGAGACACGTGGATATCCGAAAGTCTTTACAGAGTAAAGCTGACATTCTCTGAGATTCTCCACGTGTGCAGGTTATGGCAGTGACTCGTCATTGAAAGATATGGAATATTTTGGCAAAAACTGCTGACAGTACGAAAAAAATCTCATTTTGACTACTCAGTGATTCTGTGTGATAGTCTTATGACTTTTACGCTTTTATGTCAAATGTGATCTTTGTTGTTTTACTTTGGTTAAAAAAGATTTTGTTATCTTAACGATACGATAACAAGTATCTGCTTCATATTATCGTATTATTCCTCTGTAAGAGGGTGAATATCAAAACAAATTTTCAAAAGATTTCACTGACAAGTGACTCAAAAAACAACAACCAGAGGCATTCATTATTTTCAAATATAAGCACACATTCTGAAACAAAAGCAAGATGCTGACTCAACGATTAAGCAACCGAAGATTGTTGGTCGATTTCCTCGCACTGATGTTTGGCCTGGGTGCTTGGATCGGTGTGAATGGCATATATGTACAACTACCGCTTATAGTGCACACTGCACCAGAAGAGTGGAGTCTGCCTGCGCACATGGTAATGTTGGTGCAATTCGCCAATTTAGGACCCATACTTTACACTTTGTATATAAAGTAAGTCTCTTCTGTTTTCAGAATGATTATATGACAAGTCTTACACAAATATCTGTTTCAGGTATACTGCTTGGGCATATGATAAATATATTATTTATGCCCTATTGAGCACAGGAACATGCGCCTGTATCGCATTGAGTTGGCTATACAATCATACATCAGTTGTGTTTGGTAAAGAACATTCGACCGCCCTCCTATCACTGATGTTTGTGACTGCCCTCGTTGGATGTACAAGCTCTGTACTCTTCATGCCATACATGAGGAATTACCGTGAGATTTATTTGGTATCTTATCTGGTCGGAGAAGGACTGAGCGGGTTTGTACCGAGCGCAGTTGCTCTAATTCAAGGCGTTGGTAGCAATCAAGTGTGCATCAATGTTACTAAACCAGGATCGACCAATCTAGAGTTCATTCCCAAATCAGATCCGAGATTCTCTACTCAGATATTTTTCATCTTTATCGGTACTTTATTATGTCTGACTTTTCTGTCGTTCTTAGGCTTAAATCTTTTGCCTATAGCACTTGGAGAAAGAGTCAAGCTTCCAAGTAGTATGGAAATGTTACCAACTGATACAACAGCACCACCTAGTTACAAAACTAATTCCGGTTGGAAAATGCCGAAACATACATACTATTATTTATTAATCATGATGGCCATAGTCTGCTTTCTCGGCAATGGTACTTTACCAAGTATACAGTCGTATTCCTGTCTACCATACGGCAGTATCGCATATCATTTGACAGTCACGTTAGCTTCCATAGCTGGTCCATTGGCCATGTCTTTAGGTTTCTTTATTGAAACACCTGCAATTAAACTCCTTAATATTCTTACGGCAATTATTTTAATACTTTCAGGCATCGTTTTATACTTGGCGACGAAATCACCTTATCCTCCCTTCCAACACTCGTGGGTAGGTGAATTTATGGTAGTCGTTTTGTGGATAACTCTTTGCGGTTTAATAGGTTTTGTAAAGATGGGCATTACAACTTTGTATCGGCCCGATCCTGGAAGAGGTCTTTATTACACTGGTGTCGCGACACAAATCGGATCTCTGTTAGGTGCAATAACCACATTCGGTTTGGTCAATTATGCAAAAGTATTTCAATCTTATTCTCCTTGCGCATATCTTATGGAAGATTAATGTAGCCTGTACTTAGTCTTATCAATTATTTGCACAGATAATGGTGATAAAAAAATAGATTATTTTATAATACTTTTTTTAGTTCTACGATGAAAAATGTTTATACATATTGAGAGATATATTATTCAATAGTTACTATATTTACTAACTTATTAGAATTAATTTTCTATAGAAATAGGGATCAAATTTTTTATTAATGCATTTTACAATTTTAATCTCCATATATTTACACACAAGTTATTGTGATTTTTCATTATTAATTGTTGTATAATTGAACAGATGTGAAACGCATATTATATATGCTGCAAAGATGACTTGGATGATGTACATAAAATTCAGTAAAAAGAGCATTAATCAATTATTTTTATAAAAATAAAAATATGTCACGAAACAATACTGCATTTTTATATTAATATTTTAAAATTATATAAATTTCACCATTTTAAAATGCATAAGAACATTGAATTATATTTCTGTAATAATTTTCTCCTCATTACATTAATTTTTTTCTTATTATTTATAATTTGATAGTATAAAATAGATAAAAAGAAAATTCAATGAAGCAATCTCAATTTTTTTAGAATAAATATCTAAGTTAGGTATTTAATATTTGAACACAGTTATATTGAACCTTTTTTTATAGTTAGATCTGTACCAGATTATGCAACATATAGTGCTTAAATTAAACTGGTGTGTAACTTGAATATGTAGTCTTTTATGATCGCATAACTGCTCAGTTTTATCTGATAAATTTTATTGAGCAGATTAAGAACCAGATAGGCAATTTTTTTATTTCCTAACTCTTATTATATCTCCTTCTGACTCTCTGCTCTTAATAAGTTTATGCAGAGCAGAGTTCGTTATCGTTACTTATGTTTGGAAGTACATAACATGTATCTGTGATAGTTTAATGCTTATTAATACATATTTGAATTTGTGTGTTTGAATATCAGTATTGAGTGGTCAATTTATTTCATTCAAAGTATGTCAATAACTATCTTTTTAATTATTGGCGGAACTATATATATATGTAAAGTCAAATACCAATTGTTTCCTATTGTACAGGAATAAATGAAGGGATCAGAAATATATACAATGAGAGATGATTTACAAGTTAACCATTATCTTGGACATGTCAAATGTGGCCGTGCAATCATCCATCTTCTCGTAATCTTGTTTGGTGTATCCACTTGGATCGGCGTCAATGGAATATTCATTGAACTGCCGCTACTTGTCAATATTGCTCCGGAAGGTTGGAATTTACCCGCATACATAGTAATAGTGGCGCAGTCCGCGAATGTGGGTCCTGCGATATATACCTTCCTATGTAAGAAGAAATGCGAATTGAACGAATCGTTGTGCATATTATGCTTACTGTGCTTACAAATTCTCGCAATGGGATTACTGATATTCTTTTACAATAAAACAACTGTCATCGATGGTGAGAAACATAGCCTGATTTTACTTGTCTCGGTATTCTTTAACGCTCTGGTCGGTTGTTTCAGCTCTGTACTGTTCATGCCTTATCTTCGTGACTTCGATGATATTTATATCGTGTCCTACTTCATTGGTGAAGGTTTGAGCGGTGTACTGCCAAGTATAGTAGCATTGATACAAGGTGTAGGAGAATGCTTAGAATGCAATACAACAGAAATAATTTCTCTTAATGCATCCCATGTAAAGTTTCCAGGACAATATTACTTCCTGTGTTTGACTTTTGTACTTGTCTTGTCGCTTGTCGCGTTTATCATTTTACGATATTCTCGGTTTGTACAAAGTAGAAAGAACTTTCATGATCCTAACTTTTTTACACAAACTAAAGTACAATTAGTAGATTATAAGCGACACAACGAGTTTGATAGTAGCACTAATGTCTGGTACATTGATCAGATATTACCAAGAAAAGAAAGCGAAAAAACAAAATGTTTTACATTAAAAAAAGCAAATAATTTGTACGTACTCAAGAAAATTTATTTATACGTCCTAATTGGAATTTGTTGCTTCTTTAGTAATGGATTTCTCCCAAGTATTCAATCTTACTCATGTTTACCATATGGCCATCTTGCTTATCAGTTGTCCATCACTTGTGCCCAATTCGTCAACCCACTTGCATGTTTCTTGACATTCTGGATCAAGGTGTCAAATATAAAGAATATCAATTGTCTATCTCTGGTATGCTTAATCGCTGGATGCTATGTTATATGCATAGCTTTATTGTCTCCTGCTCCACCGTTGCGAAGAACGACAATCGGTGTAGGATTAATTGTTTTGTTCTGGATCATCCTATCGGGAGTCATATCGTATTTAAAGCTCATAATCGTGTCTCTCCTGAAACATATATCTTCTTCAAATAAGGCACTTTTCAATATAGGCATAGTTATGCAAGCGGGCTCGGCGAGCGGTGCAATTATTTCGTTCGTTTTAATTAATTTTACCGATATTTTCAAGATGTATGACTCCTGTTCTGTTTAAAGAGAATGATCAAAAAGCCCTGTATAATAATGCAAGTAATTTTGATATGCGAATTAAAATGCAATAATAAAAATAAATGACTATAGTGTTTTAGAAAAAAATTAAGTGTTTTCATAAGGATACCAATACAGATAAAGATAATGTATTTTTATTTTTAAATAGCCTGAAAAAACGTATCTGTGAATGAAAAACGATATGAAAAATGTTTTATATATATATAAATAATGTCAGTATGATATAATATGTATGTTTTTCATATTAATTTTTTTTTAAATAAAGTATTTAAATTGGTTTATTCAATTAAAATAATGAGAAACTAAGTTTCTATATATAAAAGACTTTCATATATATATGTAGTATATATACAT
>NW_021849774.1:341818-362160 GCF_003651465.1 Formica exsecta | reverse complement strand
ATATATATACACATGTACATAATTATACATATATATTCTGCCCAATTGTAAATGGCTGCCCTGGCTTCACCTGTCACATCGCTGTTAGCAGTTTAGTATATTATATAGAAGTCTGTGGTTCTTATATAAAATATAGCCGTGTTAGCAGCATAGACATAGTATATCTAGACCGAGCGTTTGCCTTTATTTAAGGAGTGGGGGTAAAGATGCACGTAGAAAAGGACATACTCTGTTTCGTGCCCCTTGCGTTCTCTCTCGCTCGCACAGAGCATAGCGCTCTCTTTCGTCATGCTACGTGCGAGCGAGAGGGAACGCAAGGGGCACGAAACAGAGTATGTCCTTTTCTATGTGTACCTCGGCTCCCACTCCTCAACACTCGGTCTAGATTTACTATGTCTATGGTTAGCAGTCTAGTATATTATATAGAAGTCTGTGATCAATATATATTATTTCTGTCAAATTTCTTTAACATATAGACAAACACTATCAAAATATGTGTGACAATTATATGTTTGACAGCCGCCGCAACGACACGAATATCAGTGACGTGAACTTGCGCAATATAACAGCCAATCAAATTTAGGCACAATTTATCTCGTTGCATCGTCCCGCAGTGGCTTCCCCCCCGCAATGATATACTCGGCCCCTATATTTCTATGGACGATGCGTACATTAATGTTTGCGTATATTAGAGTAACTTGAAGTAAAGGCCATCACACCCAAAATTCCGTAAGGGCATAAGATGTAAACGTAAGAAAATTGACCATATTATTATTAAACAAAATATATATAAAACATTACTATCCCCCAGTAGAATATTAGAATCTAATCAAGGATTAATAAGGGATATAATTCTCATAATTTTTTTTTCTGCATGTCTTATTTATTTGAATATTTCAACCATCCAAAATTTCTTGTTGCATTTGTATTTTAATTTTATTTTTATTTACACTGCCAGAGTAGTAACGTTTTATAATATATTTTTGATTAATAATAATAATAACACACACACATCTATTATATAAAATAAATATAATTCTGGTAACAATATTCTGCGCAGGCGCTTAACGCTCGACGCTCGACGCTTGACGCTGTCATGTAAAGGCACTTTAAAGGCCGTATTACACTACGGGTTGCGGGCTCGATTGCGGTTGGGGTTACGGTTGACGATTACGGATATACCAATCAGAGCAAAGCAGCTTGCCGGTTGATTGGTCAATCCGCAACTATCAACCGTAACCCCAACCGCAACCCGTAGTGTAATACGGCCTTAAGGGAGTTAGCAGTCTAGTGACGCGCTCCTTAGTTACGGCCGTTCGGCGCTGCGTTGTTAAGGAGCGAGCAGTAAGAGGGGGAACCGTAGGCGTGAGTCAAGAAATCCGGCCGAAAGTTGCATCTAAATCCCAGCACTGTAGTAATATATAGAAGTCTGTGGTTCCGATTCCCCACCCGGGTGCACCCGATATTATAGTATGTTCGAAATCAAACGAACTATAATTAATTCATAGCAATTATTGACAGTTATAACGAGTGATAATAAAGCGCGGCTTATTCACGCTCCAAATTCGGCGCGCTGGCGGACATCTCGCGCGGCGCCCGGCTCTCCGCGAATCAGAGCGCGCTTCGTCAGCTGCGCTCCGCGAATCGTGCCAGGCCCGCGGCATCGCTCGTGCCATTCGAAGCGGGCCACGCAGCGGTCACCCGAGAGAGCCAAAATTACAAACAAATGAGAATAACAACGTTCAATTTTAAATAATCATCGCAAACAACAACAAGCTCGATCTTTCGCGAAAAACATGTCGAATGTTTTAGAATAAGAAAAAGAACGGTTGTATAAAAGCTCTCTCGGGGAACCGCCGGGCGCACTCGATCGAGATTTATCCGTGACAGTGTGTGCTTATATCTTTTAAACTCGTTATAGAAAAGTCGCTCGCTTTTCTAATTCGTACGCTCGTTTACAAAACGCGAAGTTTATTTCGATTATACTAAAAGAGATTTCTCGTCGCTCGCGATTAATCTCTCGTTATTAAAACGCGCCGTTTATTCCGTCGTTCGCGGAATCGTGCCGTTTATACCGTCGCTTGCGGTATTCGAGATATATCCGTTGCTCGCGGAGATTATCGTTACGCTTCCGGTCGCTCGCCGGAGCGAGCACTCGGTTAAGATTAGAATAAATCTTATCGCCAAAAGACTTGTGAACTATTTATTGTTCTTAATAAATTGATTGCTTTTTTTAACAAACACGTTTGTGTCCATTTCACGCAATCCTCGCGCTCCCGCGTTTACTCGCGCACATAGTATATGTCACGTACACTATAATATCGGGTGCACCCGGGTGGGGAATCGGAACACAACCTTGAGTAGAGTCCTATATAATCAGAGAGGCGACATCGATACCCCCTCCATGCTTCCCATGATCGCCATGTTGGGCCCGCAGCTGTCCATTTGTAATCTAAAATGTCTTAAAAATGTCTCAGAGATATTTAAAAGGTTTTTTTTTAGAAAATAACATTACAAATATACTTTTTTCTCACTTACGGTACGCCGGTTGCGATTAGTTTGCACGTAGGATTCACTACGGGACCAACATAGGGCGCGTTCCACTTAACAACCGCAACGCTCGCGAGCATTATCTGTCTTTGTTTAACTTTCAGTGAACAACAAAGATGATACCGTGAGCGTTGCGGTCGTTAAGTGGAACGGACCCATGCTGACTCGTGCCCTAAAAAAGATGGGCCACCTTTCTATATTAATTGTAAGGATCCTCATAGAACCATAAGTGTGAGCTGTCCGGAATACACTATGCAAAGGAGGGTTAGAGAACTTGCGCCATACGACAATATTCCTCTTGCGGAGGCTAGAATGCGTGTTGGGGGATGTCCGGTAGATTCGAATCTTAACCCTGCACCAAATTTTAGGGAATTCTCCCCCCTGAACAACCACCCTCTCCCTTCCCAACCCCTCTATCCTGCCTCTTCCTCTTCCCTCCTTCCTTCAGCGCCCTCCTCCCCCTTTCCTAGATCGTATTCGCGCGTCTTGTACCCAAACATTTCCTCCCATAGGGAGGATTTTCCTGTGGCCTCTTCTCTTACCCCACCCTTAGTCCGGATCTACAATAGATGTAGTAAGCCTCAAACCATAAGAAATTGATCAATCACAATCAAATGCGAGGAGAATAATGAATTGTTATTCGTAATTTTCTTACGGCTTAAGGCTTACTACATCTATTGTAGACAGTGATGCCAGAATTGAGACGCGAGCAACATGCAACCGAGGTGGAGGGGATAACACACACAAGCGCAAACCGAGACAATACTTTTCTATAAATAAAAGCTTTTCTTCAATATTTTATATCAATGAAATATAAAATATTGAAGAAAAACTTTTAATTTTGAGAATTTTCGCGGTGCATTTAGAAAAGTATTGTCTTACTATTATATTTGGACATTCTTATATACGGACGCTCCTGAGACAAAGCGTCGCGCTCCTTAGTTACGCGTATCTGGCGACTCGTCGCTAACGTATGAGCGGTGAGTGGGGGGCAATAGGCGTGAGCAGTGATGCCAGAATTGAGACGCGAGCAACATGCAACCGAGGTGGAGGGGATAACACACACAAGCGCAAACCGCGTACGTGTGAGCTCGGTGCTTCGGCTAGCTTCGGATAGCAGAAGAGGACAGATATACTATTTTCTGTCTCTCTTCTTCCTATCGAGGTCCTCTTCTGTTATCCGAAGCTAGCCGAAGCGCTGTTTGCGCTTGTGTGTGTTATCCCCTCCACCTCGGTTGCATGTTGCTCGCGTCTCAATTCTGGCATCACTGATTGTAGATCCGGTCTTACCCCACCAAAACAAAAAATCTCGCTACAATGGGAATGCAGCCTGTTCTTCCTCACTTCCTCTTTATAAGAGAAGCTCGCAGCGGGTGACCGGCTCAGCCCCCAACCACAATTCCTTCCTGATATCTCCCCACGGAAGACTTCCCCCCTCCCTGATGGAGGGGGGGATGAGACATTGTTCTTGCCCATCCACCTCTCAGCCCTCTTCTCTCCCTTCCTCTCCTCAGCCCGCCAACCCTAATCCTAATCCCTGTCTCAATCACAACTCAGACCTACACGACCAACTCTTTAACCTCGTTAATGCCTTGATGGAAAAATTCGCTCTTGTTCTCAGGCTGTTGGGTCTGTATGATGCCGCTGCGGAATTTCTTAGCTCGCTCTTCCAATCTTTAAGTTCACATGGCTCGGCCTCCAATCCTTTACTCCCAAATGCTTAACTCAACACGGAAAAAATTCTCCCAACATCAACCTCTCAGAATTCTCCAGTGGAATTGCCACTCCCTTCTTAACAAGATTGACCCTTCTCATACTCTGTTCCAGGAGTTTGACGTGTTGGCCTTGTCTGAAACCTGGCTCAATCCTGACATTAATGTAAATCTTTTTAATTTTAATGTATTCCGGGCGGACTCTGCAATCCAAAATAGCGAGAGCTTACTCATGGCCATCCGCAGAACTGTTCCATACAGCCTTGTGAACAATTGTTTTCAACTCGGCGGTAGGCTGGAGTGCATGGCTGTCACCGTCCATTTTGAGAGTTTTGATCTTACTATCGTTTCGGTATACAGGCACCCGCACGGGCCTCTCTCTGGCCAGGAATATGACTCCCTGTTCGCCTTCTGCGACTCCTCCTCCCACGCAATTCTTCTGGGCGATTTTAATGCCCATCACCGAGAGTGGGGCTGTGATCGATCGGATGGAGAGAGCAGAACCCTCTTCTATCCTCGGCTTTGGGCGCGTCCTTCTCTTGCATAAACAACGGGTCCTCTACTTTCTTGACTCGCCCGAATCAGGCTAGGTCGGTAATAGATCTCGCCTTTGTATCCTCCTCTGTAATTGACTTGTGTGAATGGGATGTGCTCGATGACACCCACCTTAGCGACCACTTTCCGACCGAGATAAGGTTCAACTCCTTTAAAAAAAAAAAAAAGAAAGTTTTTCTCTCACAGGTTTAGGCTGTCCACCGTTTAGAGGGAACAATTCGCGAGGGGTCTGTGCAATAGCATATGCGCCCTCAGGGAAACCATCAGCGATCCTGCGTTAAATGCGGTAAATAGATATGAGATTTTTACCCGCCATATTAGGAGCTCTGTTTACCTCGGAAGGCGGGGGGGAGTTCCTCTGGAGAGTCGTCTAACCCTCACAAAAAACGAATCACTTTACCGGTCCCCTGGTGGAATGATTCTTGCCAGAAGGCCGTTGATGATCTTAGGAGGAGTCTTCTCTCGGCTTTCAAGAGGTCTCCGTCATATTCTAATTTTCTCGCCTTTAAAAGGCAGAAAGCTATCTCGAGGCGCACCCTAAGGACAGAAAAAAGAAAAAGATGAAGAGACTTCTGCCAGAACCTCAACCCTAATACCCCGGTTGCATACATCTGGAAGGTTATTAGACGTTTTAAAAATCGGCATCTGGGCATTGTTACTCCCTCTCCCAACTCTAACAGCCGCCTCTCATTGCCAGATGAAATTCTGAGTTCTATGAACTCCTTAATCCTCCATCCTCTCTTCATAAAATCTACTCCTGTCTCGACAATTTCCCCTCTGGCTATACCTGCAGGATGTTCGAGAGATCCTTCACCTTCGAGGAACTCTTATCGGTGGTCCGAAACACAAGGAAGCGCTCCTCCCCGGGCCTCGATCAAATCGACTATAATATGATCTCCACCCTCCCGGTGGAGTACTTACAGATTCTGTTTGATATTTATAATGACCTCTTGGAAACCGGACTTTTTCCGGTTTCATGGCATTACTCTGTGGTCTTTCTAATCCCAAAGTCCGCCCCGGGAAAGTTTCGCCCTATTTCTCTGACCTCCTGTCTGTTAAAGGTCCTCGAAAAGATGATCTTGGTTCGCTTGGACTGGTGGGTGGAGTCCTCGGTGGTTCTCCCTCCGACTCAATTCGGATTTCGTAGGAGAAGATCGTGCTCGAACAATCTAGTTTTGGTTGCTGATGTGTACGGCGGGTTTGCCTCTAGACAATCTGCGCCATGCCTGTTCCTGGATATCCAGGGAATATTTGACAACGTTGTCCCTAATATTCTAGTCAACGATCTTGTGACCTTGGGACTTCCTCCGAAAATTTGTTGGTTTGTTTGTCAGCTTGTTGGTCAAAGGAGCATCCAATTTGTTGTCAATGGCGAGATCTCCCCCCAATTTCTATCCAATAAAGGAGTTCCACAGGGATCTATATTTAGTCCCCTCCTTTTTAACTTGTACACCTCCGGCTGTAAACGGTGTCTGTCCAACGATTGCCGGATTCTTCAATTCGCGGACGATATTGCCCTGTATGTGAGATCTTCAGATATCGATACTGTCCTTGGATCTCTGGAGAGATCGGCCGATAGACTTTCGCGATTTTTATACACCAGAGGCCTAACTGTCTCTCCGGCAAAGTCGTCCCTCATGGTGTTTAGCAGAAAAAGAGTCAATCCTTTAAACTTTTTTATTGAATTGAGAGGCATTACTATTAAATCCGTCCGGTCGTATAGGTTCCTTGGAGTCTATCTTGACCCTACTCTCAACGGCAAGACTCATGCACACTATTTGATGAACAAGTGCGGGAAATTATCTAACATTCTGAAATCATTGAGGGGGGTTTGGTGGGGAGCGGACCCTAGAACCCTTCTTCGTGTCTTCAAGGTACTCGTTCGGGGATCAATTGAGTATGGATCTTTCATGTTTCCCTTGCAGAACGCTGGTCTCACGGATCTCCTAGAGAGAACTCAACGCAGGGCCCTCCGCCATTGCATTGGACTTTGACAATCCACCCCAACTAACATAGTATACGCGGAAACGGGGGTCAGTCCTGTCAAGCACCGTTTTTTATTTTTAGCTTCGAAATTCATCATCAAATCTTTTGCGCTAATAAATAACCCTCTTATCGAGAAACTTTGATGACCTTCACACCTCTCTATCAAATAGTAACAGACTTAATCTGACAGATAGATTCCCTCTATATAAGGCTTTCTGCATATTCAAAGAATACAAACGCAAAATCGCTTCCTTCACTAATATTCCTTTATTTCTTTTTCCTTACGAAACGATATCCTTTATTCCGGCTTCCGAGATCACCCGGTGGTGGAGAGTATTCGTCGGGCCCCATGTCTTCAACTTGTTTTTCGGGCGTTCCTAACCCACCTTATTGATGGTCGACACCTTATTTTTACGGATGCTTCCAGGAGGGAGTCTGGCGATTACGTTGGTGTCGGGATCTACTTTCCGACTTTTCACATTCGGGAAATGCTCAGGGTTGATCACAACTCCTCGGTATTGTCAGGCGAGTGTATAGCTGTAATTCGCGCTGTGGAATGTGTCTTTGAAAATGGTGTTGGCAAGGTAACGATATTTTCGGACTCCCGCAGTGTGATTTACATCGTCTCCTCCAACAGAATCGATAGGGATTTCAATTACCTCGTCCTCGTCCTCAAAAGCAAACTGAGATCGGCCTTCCTTCAGGGGCTTGACGTCATTTTAACATGGATCCCCGCACACGCGGGCATCCTGGGTAATGAATCGGCGGACCTCCTCGCTAAACGAGCCGTGAGAGAGGGCGAACTCTCAGAGTATCTCCCTCCTCACACGGATTTCTACTCGCTGTCTCGAGAGAGATATATTAAAACTGCAGGGGATTTTCTTGCTGCTCAGGCAGTCCGAAAAGGTTTCCAGTACTTTGACCTGTACCCGTCTTTCTCTGCTAAGTGCCGGTCTACAATAGGCGATTTAAGCCCTAAGTCTTAAGAAATTGACCAATCACAATCAAGTATGAGGAGAATATTCGACTGTGATTAGTTAATTTCTTAAGGCTTAGGGCTTAAATCACCTATTGTAGACTGGCACTAATGCATGGTTCTCTGGACTTTCGCTTGATCGCGCCGAGATAGTAACTGCTGCACATATTCGCTCCAATCATTACAACTTGAATTATAGTCTGCACAGATGCAACATCGTGGATTCTCCGGCTTGCGGCTGTGGGGTCCCGCGGCAGGACATCAACCACCTCTGGTCCTGTCCGGCTCTCTCCGCGTCACGCGGATCGCTCCTTTCTTCCATTGAACGCAATTTGGGGCTTCCCCCCCCTATGATAGATACGCCCCCCTTAAAAATCCACCCTACAAGACCAGTACTTCTATTGTTTCCTTTTTACGCTCGAACGACATTTCAATTTGAACTGGCTGCTTTGAACTGCTATGATGCGCATGCGCTACTCCCTCCTCCTTGCACGTCAAACTAAGATGGCTCTCTGGCAGCATGAATAGAATGCAACTGTTCTTTGCCATGCAATAGAAGAAGAGAAGAGAGAAGTTTCAATCAATCCTCTTTCCCCTTAGTCTTCAACCCCGCGGCAAAACGCTCTGTCCAAATATTTCCTACGTCCATGTCATACACAAATACACAGGGTGCGTTCGGAGAATATGCTTTTAGCGCTATGAGCGTTCTCTATTCTTGTTCAACTTTCAGTAAATAACATAAATAGAATGATGCTTTTAGCGCGTAAGCGTGTTTCCCGAACGCAATCACAGTGATGTATTTACAGCTGTTGACAGCTGTGTATAAGTGTATACAGAGTTCGCATCGATACTCGTTTGATTACACCAATCGACGATAAACATCAAAAGTATTTAAATACAACAATTAATCCTTCTTTGTTGACTTGTCACGTTATTTTCGAATAGATCGAATGAGAATATTTAGATTCGCACGGAGCGAGGAAAAATGGATGATGAGAATGCAAGTTGTGCATACGACAGCGATAAAGATACACAAGTGTCATTGTTGGATCTCCCGGTCGAGGTTCGTGCGGAATGCCAATTTTATTTCTCTCACACATGTACACATACGCGCAAAATTGTTTCCGCTGTCATTTATCTTTGTTATTATTTTGTTATGTTAGTTGCTTGTCGATGCAGTAAAGTTATAAGTAAAGTATTAAATAAGCAATGTGTGATTGCCTTATTCTCCTCTCTCTCTTTCTCTCTTTCTCTCTTTCTCTTGAGTTTTCTTTTATTTTATGTGTGTGTGTGTGTTTGTTTGTTTGTTTGTTGTTTGTTTAATTATATCAGACTAATTCATCCACATCATTTAATTTATCTATACTGCGTTTCAGATATTCCTGCATATATGTTCCTTCTTAAAAGCGTCAACATTAGTGCACAGTTTGAGCCTAGTATGTAGACAGTTCTATCTGATTTTAAAAGATGATTCATTATGGAAAGCGCGAATTAATCATATATGGCCGGATACTAGCTACCCCCTTTTGCGTCCTGGTTAGCTCAAATTGATAGTACCTTATTACTTTACATAACTATTCATTTAGTAAATAAATATCAAATAGTGTCTATATTAACATTTTATATTAGTTTTATATTAAAAGTGACATATATATAATTAACATAATTTCAGCAAAGCCTGACAAACTATTTTGGAAATTATCATGTGTTGCGATTGAAAAACAAAGAGCACTATGGAGACAGAAGGAATGCTCTATGCAGAAAATAGCTTCACGTCCACAGGGTAGCACAGTAGATGCTCTATTACTGATGCATGTAAGTATATTATTTAAGCATTTTTGGACATTTCTCTTTATAAAAACTGATATATAATATGACCCTAATGTACAGGACGGCACCGCTTATATTGCTGGTGCGAGAGATCGCAGTCTGATTTATGTGAAGTATGGACCCCCAGCTCACAGTACCTGTAACATAAGATCTGCGCATAATGGATGGATTTGGGATCTGACAACAATAGATAACACTATCTACAGTTGTAGTTGGGATCAGAGCGTTAAATCATGGATGCTTACTAATATTGGTCTTGTGCAACAGAAAACTTACAAAATGTACACAATAACGAAATGTTTCTTTTCGACTTTTTCATGATAAAACGACTGAGCGAGAAGAATAATTTCTATTTCTATAAGAAATTTTTATTAAATTTGTATTAAAATAATTTGTATTAAATTTGTATTAAAATAATTTGTATTAAATTTATTCAAATATAAATACTGCAATTTGCTCATTGACAAAGAACTCGGACATAATGCAGTTCTAAAGTTTATTCGCTCTATTAATTGATGTTCTTGCCTATTATTATTTTGCGCAAATAATTTTAATAAGAACTAATAAGAAAAAAAAATTTCAGGAGTGTGTCGGGTGCACTGCTGTGTGTGTCGTCGTGTCCAGAACAGAGTCTTTTCGCGACCGGTTCATATATGAGAACCGTATTCGTCTTCGATTCGAGATCGGGAGAAAAGCCGATCAGACAATATCGATCGCATGGAGGAGCTGTTATTAAACTGGCAATGAATTCCGAATACATCTTATCTGCTAGCGAGGATAAGACGGTGTCTATTTGGGATCAAAGAGCTGGACGAACCATGAAATATATCACAGTAATATTACTTATATATTTCAACAAAGAAAAAAGAAAATATATGTGATATCGCAGATATTTTGTAGATTCCAGGCGAAGCGTTTCCCATGTGCATAAACATGCAACAAGATTGTGTTTGTATCGGGGACAGCATCGCCAAACTGCATGTATTAAATCCGAAAAACGACTTTGAACTAGTAAAATCTTACTCTACTGAACATACAAAAGGGATAACGGGGGTGCATTTGACGCGCGGAAATCTGATAACGAGTTCCACAGACGGCACTGTTAGAATTTCGAGTCCTACGGATCCACCGAAATCCATGGCTACTTTATGTTCACCTTTTGGAGCAATTGCAAGAGTAAGTATCACACGTTATACAAAAGTATTATATATCAAGACGGAAAGTCATTATAATAAACGCCTTTACATCAAATATGAAATAAAGCTTGAAAACAAATTTTTATTTACAATTACATTTTATGTGTAATCAGATTTTATAATTATATCTATAAAATATTAACAAATTTTTTTCTGAAACTTTTTATAATGTACCTAGTTTATAATATCTGACGCTGATATTATGATAAAAATATTTTTTTTATGCTTTTCATTTTATAGATGGATTACCAAAACGGTATTCTCGCAATATCTGGCAGCGAAATCGTAGTATATCGGCCGATGTGTTCAATAAAGGATTAAAAAATTAAATAAAAAGGCTCTAATATAAGATAATATGAATAATATAGAAACAGGCGAATAAGAGCCAGACGCAGAAATAAACGCGCAGAGAGAGGTATTATCTAATTGTAGAAATAATTTAATCAAGTAGATTCGATTTGAACGTTTCGGTCTCAGTTCAGACCATCTTCAGCAACTAATACAGAGAAAAAAAAGGAAACAAAAATTATGCAACAATTGACATGAGTACAGTCAATTAACACAAATAAACATAAGATGTCGAAGTAAATACGCACATGATAAAAATGGATAGAGATGTACTCTCAAAACTCAACTGCCCTCATGACCCTCAGAGGAGGATATACATGGCGAGTCTCCCATCGGCTCCGGCCGTTGTGAGAACAAGAAACATCGACGAATCGGTCGTACTGTTGATTACGACATCGAGTTAATGAAAATTTTTTTAAAAAACACGCAGAAAAGCCGGAAAGTTAAAAAACTTCCAGCAAGCTGTGAGATGAAAGAGAGACTCATCGAAACCTTCGAAAAGACAAAAGGCTGAAGAGAACGAAAAGTAACTGTCAAACTGTTAAATTGTTCGATTAAAACTAACAAGTAACAATGATCAATGTCAAGGTTTAAAAATAACGGTATACATATCATGGCGGGCTAGTGACGTCAGTCGTCGCGGGAGTTTAAAGCTTAGGCATATTTTCTAATATCAATTACTGTGCTCATGTCAATTGTTGCATAATTCTTGTTTCCTTTTTTTTTCTCTGTATTAGTTGCTGAAGATGGTCTAAACTGAGACCGAAACGTTCAAATCGAATCTACTTGATTAAATTATTTCTACAATTAAATAACATCTCTCTCTGCGCGTTTATTTCTGCGTCTGGCTCTTATTCGCCTGTTTCTATATTATTCAAAATAAAAGATTAATTAATGGATAATTTCTATATGCATTTTATAATTGTTATATAGGTATATTGCTTTAATATATATATTTCTAATTTTTTCAATAAGACTATCATATATAAAACACGCGTGTAATATAATATATAAAGTTATATAGAGACACATTTAAATATATCTTGTTTTTATTATTGTGTTGCGTGCGCCCCTTGTGTTTTGTTCCTATGTGACGTCTATGGCAATTATATTTGATAATTGATGTATCCGTCTCTGGGAGATCTCTCTCACCCACTTAGCACGTTGCTAAGAGAGTTGTTGATAAACAAGAGTGGACATTTTGTAAAAAAGAGTCTTACGACCGTCGTCTTGCCGTGCGGACATGTTTTTCCGACGGCTACAATTATTATATTTCTTATCAATATTTTGTTCTGTTCATCAGTTATTAAAGTTCCATAGTATCTTTCTTAAAAGTGTCTCATTATTTCCGGCGCGACTGTTTGTGTGAGAGTGACGATGCAAGATCTATCTATATCGATTCGCGCACGCAACATTATTATCTTTCTGCTCTATTATATTATTTCGTTTAATGTTGTTATTTGTTTGCAAATTTTATGAAAAAATTACTTTCATGTAATTTTTTTTCTCTGCTTGAGTATCAGACTAACCATTTATAAGATTTAGAAATACAAGTTTTTCAAATAATAATACATAATTCTATCCTTATCTATAAAAACTCATATTTCTATGGAATTATCGCGTTTTCGATATCGTATTCGACGATCGTTGCATTACTTTTCAAATTGAACTTTTCCAGATGTCACGTGACATGTCTCATATCATTGTCATTTGATGCAATTTCAAGCGATTCACGTAGCGTCTTTCGTAACTCGCAGTGAGCCGCATCTGCGTCGGTTATTGTGCGTGTTTTATGCAAACAAGTTTCGCAAATCAAGTTTGCGATCACGCGTGTGCGTGAAGCGCAATTTCGCGATCGGATTATTAATTCGTTCGGCTCGCTTCATTGCGCGCTTATTTTTGAAAGTGCGAAACAAGTTCGCAATCGCGAGCGAAGAGGTTAGCGCTTGCCAACGTGATGGCGCCAAATTCATGATCGATAATATGCTAAGTTGTTAGCGATATCGCCAAAAAAGATTGAATCTTCGAAGATACAATAACAGCGGTTTCTTCGTGGTGTAACGGAACTCCTAGTTGAACTCGTGGCATTGCTGGGGTAACGGTGAGTTTTGAAATTTACTCAAATGTAAAGAAAATTAACATATATGTGTATGTGTGCATATGCGTGCTTGTATGTGTGCGTGCGTGTGCGTATGCATGCGTGCACGTGTGTGCGTGCGTGCGTGCGTGTATGTAACGAAAAAATGTATATAATCGCAAAAATCTGACATAAATATCTACAAATGTCTACAAGTTTTACTCCAACGAAAAGTTTTTTTCAGAGGAAACAAAATTATTAGAGTATTAATAATTTAGAGTATTAATAATTTAGAGTATTAATTAAATGTATAATAATTTTTAGGAGGGGGCAAGTTTTTTTTTTAAATCATTAACAAAAAAAGTTTATTGAATAGAATTGAATGCATGGTGGGGAAGCAACTTTGCCCTCCCCTGTATCCCCATCCCTAAAAAATCTGGCCTAACCCAACCCATTTTGTAATAGTAAACAGTTTTTCAAGAATTTTTATCTATTTAAGAAAATAATATTGTATATACGTTGAACAATTATTTTGAGAAATTACCGAATGTGTGCGTGTGTGCGTGTGTGCGTTAGTGCGTGCGTGCGTGCGTGCGTGCGTGGGTGCGTGCGTGCGTGGGTGTGTGCGTGCGCGCGCGCTCGTGTGTGTGTGTGTGTATTTATAAACAAGAGGTACATTATTACAATAAATCAGAAATGTAAAGATTTGGTTATATACATATAGTATAATCATATACAGAGTGGGCCATTTTAATCAATTCACTGGAATATTTTAGAACCCTTAAAGTTTAAGACACTTTTCAGACAAAAAGTTGTTTAGTATTGAGGGGGTCATCTGATGGTGATCTTCATTTGACCTTGGATCAAAGTCCAGAGGGTTATTTCAAGGTCAACTTTATTTTGTTAAACGGAGCCCCCTATTTTTAATACATATTCTTATAAATCTTCTTGAGACCTTTTCCAAACACTATAATAAAGTATTTTTTCATTAAGTATTTTTCGTATTATTTTATATTTTAATTTGACATATTTTGACAAAATATAAAATATTTCGTAAAATATTTAATTTTCGATAATTTTATTGTAATATTTTTATGCACAGAATAATGAGATGAACCAATTGGTGTAAAAAACATAAATAATTGTTTAAAAAGAATACATTGTAAATAACACAGTTCAAAAAAAAAAAAAAAAAAAAAAACACCGAGATGGGACTACCCGTTTCTTATAGGTATTTGGACGCTGAACACGAATCCGGTTGTGAAATTGCTCCATCACGTCAGAATTTTGAGAAATTTACAATCAAAGTTGCAAAAAAGGGTTATTTTCACGAAATTTGTCATATTATAGCTACAATATGTGACGTGCTGCAGAAGTTTTATTACAATCAAAATAAGTATGTTGTTAAGACTTTCAACCCTCAAAAGGAATTTTTGGTGTCCGCTATGGTTAATAAGATATCCATGGTTAAATATGGAGTGTATTGCAGAAGTTAGCTGTGACTTAGGTCATTGACGATTTATCAGATAGCTTTCAATTATATTTATTTAAACTTAAAAGTTTTTTAGATCGCTGAACACGAATTCAATGTCAAAATTGTCAAATTCTAAATGGTGGACTTAATATGGCGGTTGCCAAACCTTAAAAAACGTTTAACTTGCAATCTAAACATTTGTGTCCACCATTTTGGATTTGACAATTTTGACATTGGATTCGTATTCAGCGACCTAAGAAACTCTTAAGTTTAAGTAATATGAAAGCTATTTAGTAAATCGGCAATGATCTAAGTCACAACTAACTTCTGCAATACACCCCATATTTAACCATGGATATCTTATTAATCATAACCGACACCAAAAATTCCTTTTGAGGGTTGAGAGTCCTAACAACATACTTTATTTTGATTGTAATAAAACTTCTCCAGCACGTCACATATTGTAGCTATAATATGACAAAGTTTGTGAAAATAGCCCTTTTTTGCAACTTTAATTGCAAATTTCTCAAAATTCTGACGTAATGGAGCAATTTCACAACGAATCGCGGATTCGTGTTCAGTGTCCAAAAACCTGTAAGAAACGGATAGTCCGGTTCCGGTGTTCGAAAAAAGTCATTTTTTGTTAAACAATGTAATTACATATTTTTTCTTAAAAACAATTATTTTCTTTATACCAATTGATTTGTCTCATTATTCTGTACATAAAAATATTACAATAAGATTATCGAAAACTAAATATTTTACGAGATATTTTATTTTTTATATCAAAATATGTCAGATTAAAATATAAAATAACTCAAAAAATACTTAATGAAAACATACTTTATTATTATAGTGTTTTGGAAAGGTCTCAAGAAGGGTTATAAGAATATACGGCTACAGTTCCGAAAACGATAAACCTCCGATTGCGCTGAAATTTTAACCAAAGCTTGTCCTTGACTTGAGTATAAAGCACCTTGAGGGTTTTTTGCCGACGAAGCCCCGTTTGCCCCCTATGCCCCCTCAAAGTTCCAAACATTTTTACTGTATATCACCAAAAATATTGATTTTAGAGAAAAAAGTTTCAAACAAAAAATAAAGCTCTTAAAAAACTGAACAAAAAAGGTTATGTACATTTTTTACGTAAACCCATTATTTTGGGTGTTATGTAATAAAATAATAATTTTAACGTTCTCCTGTAAAAATATATTGTACCAATATGTCTAGTTCTTTGGTAGTGGAGCCTCCCCGTAGAGGGGGTGGAACACACTGCCTCCATGCATACACTTTTTAATGCGAAGTGAGGTTCCACATGGGTTTATAAGTTTTCACGCAAAGCGAGGTTCAATCCAAACCAATGTGTCTAGTTCTTTAGTAGTGGAGCCCCCCGTAGGGGGGCGGAACCCACTGTTTCTACGCATACACTTTTCCACGCGAAGCGAGGTTCCACATTGGTTTGCAACTTTCCATGCAAAGCGAGGTTCCACGCAAACCTATTTGTCTAGTTTTTTGGTAGTGGAGCCCCCCGTAGAGGGGGGCGGAACCCACTGCCTCCACGCATACACTTTTTAATGGGAAGTGAGGTTCCACATGGGTTTACAAGTTTTCACGCGAAGCGAGGTTCAATCCAAACCAATGTGTCTAGTTCTTTGGTAGTGGAGCCCCCCGTAGAGGGGGGCGGAACACTACCTCCACGCATATACTTTTTAATGCGAAGTGAGGTTTCACATGGGTTTACAAGAAGAAATTGATTTGGGAATCTACAACTGAAGGAAATCTATTAATATATTTCCCTATGAATCAGGTCCGATACATTGTATTAATACGATATCGTTAAAATTATTATTTTATTACGTAACTTCTAAAATAATGGATTTATGTAAAAAATGTATATAACCTTTTTGTAGAGTTTTTTAAGGGCTTCATTTTTTATCGAAAACTTTTTTTTTGTAAAATCAATATTTTCGGTGATATACAGTAAAAATGTTTGGAACTTTGAGGGGGCATAGGAAGCAAACGGGGCTTCGTCGGCAAAAAACTCTCAAGGTGCTTTATACTCAAGTCAAGGACAAGCTTTGGTTAAAATTTCAGCGCAATCGGAGGTTTATCGTTTTCGGAACTTTATCCGAATATACAATAAAAAATAGGGGGTTTTATTTAAAAAAATAAAGTTGATGTTGAAGATCACCATCAGATGACCCCTTCATTACCAAACAATTTTTGTCTGAAATATTTTTGTCTTAAACTTAAGGGCTCTGAAATATTCTATAATAGGATTGATTAAAATGGCCCACCCTGTATAATGTTTTCAAAATTTATCTGCGTCTATAATCTATATTATAAATAAATATGTTGCATAAATCCAAACTGTAATTTAAAGTATTAATATTTTATAACAAATATATGAATTAATCTTGCATTTCAAATTTGTTATTGCTTATAAATCTCTTCTTTATGAATTTTTGTATGTCCATTTCAGCAATAATTATGAATAGGGCACTAGAAATGATGTCCATTTTAGGTCCTTTTTTAGCTATTCTATAGACGTCCGAAGTTGCAAAAAACCGACGTCCAATGGATGTCCGTCGGACTAAATTCAGATATCTTATGGATATCCCAATGTCCGAACTTGAACTTTCAATGGACGGCCATAGGAGTTCCATGTGCTATTTGGGAAAGAACGTTCTATCACACGTTCTATTACGGCGTCCGAAAATTACATTCTATTCAGCTTTTTTTGTTAATAATTTTTTAATAAGGGCTTGCCCCCTTAAAACTATCATACATTTTGTTTTTAATAATAAAAGCAATAGGCTCAGGATAAGAACAATTAAGTAGGAAAACTTGATAAAACTTTGGTATAAGTGTAGAAGTGCTACTCCAATGAAAACTCAAGTTTTTTAAATAGCAATCAACAAAATTATTATAAAAATAAAATGAATTAAATGAGAAAACTGGCAGATAAGAACCCAGGCGCGGGTATCAGTGCGCGATGTTATTTAATTAAATTAGTTAAATTTAATTAACTAATGTGTATTAAAAATGTACTTTTTACCGATTTTCGTCCATCTTTAGCATGGATATAAATATATAAAGATCAAATTGGAATTTTAAAACTTAACATACATAACATTTGCAGTTGCAGTCAAATCTCAAATTAAAATTAGTAATCAGAAAGGAGGCTCACTAAAACCGATGTGGAATCGGTACAAATAAGTGAACAACGTTCAATCGCTATCGCCACCGTGATTGCAATGTCAAGTTTTAAAATTCCAATTTGATCTTTATATATTTACATCATATTGACATCAGAATATATAGACGGAACATTTTGAGAGGGGTAACTGATAATTGCAGTAAGGAGGGAGTGAATGAATATCGGCTAATTCCGCCGTCAGCGGTTCGGTTATATTCGGCGTTGCATGACAGTTCCATTGAAATCATTGATTCTCAACCAGATCTTCGCGGAAATGTTTGAAAAACGTATATTTTAGAAAAATCTCTAACGCCACTTAAACAATTTTATATATATTTTTAATTGTAATTGGAAATAGGAAGCGTTTTCTGCTATTTTGCGAAGCTAAACAGTTTTTAGAATGTACAAAAATTTGCAGAAAAGATTATCTTTTGAAACGTCTTTGAAAGATGAATAGGGTTGAAAAGTGCTGATCTAAATTCATATAGAAATCCAAATAGAATATAAAAATATAAAATATAATATATAGAATACATATTTGTAAGTTTATTTATTTATTTGTTGTTATTGAATTTTTGCGAGTATTGCCTCGATGAGATAATATATTATAAAGAAATATGAATATCTATTATAAATAACTAATATGTATTGATAATGTTATTGATAATGTTAATATAACTTTATCAAATTTATTGTAATATCATTAAAATAAATTTACTTAGCCTTCTCTTTTGTTATTTATTTATATTATTATACATTTTTTGTTATTTTTTTTAGTTGCATGTAAAATAAAACTTTTTTATTTATTTTAATGCTATTACAATAAATTCGATAAAGTTATATTAACATTATCAATATATTAGTTATTTATAATAGATATTCATATTTCTTATTTTTTTTTTTTTTTTTACTGCACATTATGTGAACCGAATCATTAGCCGAACATTAGCCGTAATCAAATTCGACCGAAATTCATGTAGTACCCCCTTATAAAGTTATATAAAGGAAGTCATGAGCCCCAACTACCCATAATGCAATGCAAAGAATTGATGTGTGAGCAGCACTGATCTATATATCTGGATTACTGATAGGCCTCCTGGCGATGTATCCAATTGAAGGTCCGCCATTTTACACGCCCGAGATGCGCGCATGCGTGATGGTGCTCTAAGTGATACCAATAAGTGCAGGTCATGGATACCGCTTAATAAACTTTTTAACAGTTTTTTAACTTTTAACTTTCTTTTTAACTTTATAACAGCTGCACATGAAAAAGAAGGTCCAACTATGGTAACATTCTCTATATTTGCAAATATTTTATTTATAAGACCCACAAAAAATGATTAAGAAATTGTAAATATTAAAAAATAATCAAAAATTCCTCGAATCATGACAAGTTGATTGTATTATCGCAATTAAAACGTATGATAGGAACCTTTATTGAATGAATAAAGAATTATTGTCTTATTAAACATAAAATCTTGTAACATTTTGGTCTATTTTATGATCTGTTTCATTGTTTAATCCTGATTTTTTAAATTAATAACAGCAAAAATGTTACGTAAACGTAAGTTTCAGTTACAGTCTTACATAGACCGTCGTTTTAGTCAAACTCATTTGAATTTCCCACGCTCGGAGGCAAATTGTCGGATAAGATGGCGGTGTCCATTTGGAGACGCTTTTAAGTCCTAAGAACAAAGGCGATCGGCAATCCAGATATATAGATCAGTGGTGAGCAGTCACTATTGAAAAGAGATGCTAGGGCTATGTTCCAAAACGTACTCTTCGAGGAAAATTTTACTCCGATGGCCGTTCCAAAATTTTTTTGAGCGTCTCTAATTGGTTCCAGACTGACCATCGAGTAAAATTTCCCTCGGAGAGGAAATTTTACACCGTTTTGGAACTTAGCCTAGGTAATAAGGTAGACTGTTATTGGCTCACACATCGATTCTTTGCATAGCATTATGAATAGTTGGGGCGTTGGGGCTCATGACTTAACCTTCTTTTATATAACCTTACCCTCTTACCGCGAACATCAGGCCCCCTCTCGTTTTAATCGCTAGATAATGCTCCGGCTATATATTCAGATGTCAATGATTTATATTCATGCTGAAGATGGACCAAAAAACAGTCCGAAACGTACATTTTTGATGCATATTAGTTAATTAAATTTAATAATAATAAGTTCGCACACCGATACCGATGAGCTCTTATCTGCCAATTTTCCCACTTAATTCATTTTATTTTTATAATAATTTTATTTCATAATAATTTTGTTAGTTACTATTTAAAAAACCTGAGTTTTTGTTGGAATGGCACTTCTAGACTTTTACCAAATCTGAGAATGAAATAATAGTATATGATTTCTCACATATAATAATGTACTTGACAAGAGAAAATTGAAATATATAAATATACAATATAAAAAATTTATAATATTAAAAA
>NW_021849774.1:326576-341737 GCF_003651465.1 Formica exsecta | reverse complement strand
AGAGGAAACATAATGTTTACAGTAAAATAGACAACTGTTATAATGACTTTTGATTCACCCGTTTATTCACGCAAAACAAGAATAGACTTAGATATCCGTGTCGTTAATTGTACTTATATGTACACATCTGTTCATATACATACAATATCGCGCGTTATACGCTTCCTCGAAATGCATATACGAAATGCGCGTGTATACATTACACACACATTTTATATATTATATGTATATATAATATAATTTTACATTAATTGTGGATAGGATACGATTCCTCAGCCCTTTCTCATCTTCATTCTCGTATGCTCGAATTTAACAGTTGCGCGTATATATGTATATCTGAGTATACGTGTGTATGAGTATTTTCTATATTTTCCGGACTAGCGTGTACTACATGTACATGCATACCTGCCTGTATATCTTAATATGTGTGTATGTCGTTGTATCGCACGTGTATAGATAATCAACATCTAAACGCACGCACGCGCGCGTGTCATCATTTACACAAGTGAATAAAAAAAAGAAAAATTATCTAGCGAAAGTCGTGTTTCGTAAAAGTGTATCGTCTGTTCACTTGTTACGTGTTACGCGTCCTCTGGTACCGGAAGGAAAGAAAAAAAAAGCAGAACAACTAGAAGGAAACGTATCCGCAGACGTGCACGCACGTTCGCAGCTTTCCCGCGCGCATCGACAAAGGACGCGAATCGCGCGCGTGATTGCAATTTTTACATACTCGCATCGACAGGTACGAAACGGGAAGCGCTCGTTACGCGCGATGCGTCTCGCGAAGCGGTGGATTAACACTCTCAAACGAATCACGAATTTTCAACGTTCGGTCAACGTTCGTTTCGCGATCCTTCCTCCTAGAAACTTCTCACTTTACTTTGAGATTTTAAAAATATATGATATATATATATATATAAGAAAATATATAAGTATTTCTGTCGAGATACAATAAGAGATAAATATGAAAAAAGGTAAAAAATATTTCTACAAAAGATATGCGAAAGTATCATACGAGAGATGTTATATTCTTTCAATTTTATAAATATATTAATATAATTATGACATTTTATATATGACGAAATTTTAAAGATTCGCACCTGTCGATGCTGTTGTGCGCATTGCGTCATTTGAACAATGTATTTACATTGCATAAATAAGAATGCTGATTCTTAGATATACCTGAGGTTCAGATCGACTTCGGAGCAAGCACTTCAGAGTATACAAATCAAAATTGCACGATTTATATATGTCGTATATTTTCAACAAATAGTGTAAAGGCTGTAAAAAAGTTAAGTATGATGTTATTGAAATAACACGCTAAATAATTAATGTATTTTTCGAATTTGCTTTTCTCTTGGCATAAATAACATATAAATTTGCTTGCAATACGCAACACACGAATGTAAAAAAAAAGCAAATAAATAAATGTAAAAAATATAGATAATAGAGTACTTATATAAATCTGAGCTTTGTCTCAATGTATGCGAGTTCTCGAAGCCGGACCTGAAGATCGCAAAGATGGAATGATTTCAATACTGATTTTGGAATGGTTCGTCATTCTCTCTCGATCGGAGTGGCGATGATATTGTAGAGCACGGCGGGATTTTCGTGACGTATATTTTAAAAATCGAGAGTGCGCAGAGTGCAGACGTGCACAGAAGAAGGCTTCTTGGTCTCGCTATAATGCCAATTAGTTTTAATTTTAACTTAGTCAATCTTTGTCGTGTCTTCTCTCTTCCTTTCATCCGGAAATGGGATTAGGAGAATATTAAAATCCCCATATCTTCCTTGATTTGTTTATAGTACAAATTAAGTTATAATCTTATTTTTCCCTACGTATAGTTTTTTTACTTTTGAAATAATGTTTGAAAGAGTTTATTCCTTCAAAGTAAGTTAGTAATTCTACTAACAGTCTGCCAATATTTCTCGAAATTTTGTCCATTTGATGGTCTCGAGCGACTGATTCTCCATGTGTATAAACCATTCTTTTGTACTCGTCTTGTCTTCGTGGCAGATAAGTAGTCTCTGATCGGATCGACTTTCCCCCGGGGTTGTTTTGCACATCGTACACTTGGGCAATCATCCAATTGGACGTGGCTTTGAGGACGCGCCCGTTTCCCCGCCGCGCCTGTTGCTCTTGGTTAGATACGCGCGCTAATACTTTTGCTTCGTTTTATAGGTCGCTTATATAACTTAAGAACGTGAAAAAATAAATAAATACTACGCGTTTTATGCACGACCGGCTCCGTCCACGATCCGCCTAACTATCACGAAAGAAGAGACTACTGTAAAACATTTGTGATGTCGTTTGTATTCAGAAAATAAATTACAGGGAGACTTTTTTTATCTCTTTCTCTCTCGAACGAAGCTTTTGAGAATATGCACGCGTACGATATGCACGCACACGCACACACACGCACGCACATACATGCACACATACACACACACACACACACACACATTCGACTCACGTAATTGAATATTGTTGACATTGTCAGTGTCTCTTCCACTGTGCTGCCAGTGCATTCACCCGGGCGGAGACGTCGCGATATAAATTGCAATAATAACAACAATAATTCTACTATACGACATAATAATATTAATAATAATAATAATGCGGTCGATTTGAATGACCAATGGGTCTTCGATCTATTCTTTTTAATACTTGCTTCGCGAAAAATACTTAAAAAAGGAGAATAATCTTGTATTTTATTCTGACCAAATTCATGCGTTTACTTCTTGCTAATTTTTATTTTTTATACGTCTAGAGATGTGCTATCAATATGCCTACGGTATGCAATTGTTTACACAAAGATTTTAAAATTTAGCGAGCTATTAATATCCTCTTCGTCTATCGCACGTACGTTCTCTATATAAACTAAAGGCTCAATCTAATTAAACAACGAATGGATAAAGGATGACGATAAAAATATAATCGTGACATAATAATAATCATATAGTGATGAATGACGACGATTAATAATAAATGATTAATCGAATTAAAACGAGTGCGCGAGAGCGCAGATATTTTGTCGACTAGAATTCGTATGGATTTGCTCTGTGTGTATGTGTATGTGTGTTTCCTTGTTTGTGTATGGCTCAATCGTACCGTCTCGCTTCTCGTGTCTCGTTATTTAATATGTTATTGTTTAACTTCGTTCTTCATCGTGTCTAGCAACGACGCGACTCACCGCAAAAGATCGCCGTATCTTTCTTCCACGAATTCTCTCATTTTATACTCTTATCGCACCGCGCGCGTACTCGCCGATGTTAACAGAACGACAACGATATCCAGCTTCCTACTCACAGTTAGACACTAAAATCACATATTGAATCGGTAAACGAATCGCACGTTTCAGATGCGATCAGAAATCTTCTTCCGCAAGTCCTTTTATACCTCATGAATGTCATAAATATTATCGCGTCGTTCTCCAAATCGTCCAGACATCCATTAATCTGCACATGGGACTCCTCAGAACCTTTCAATGAACTCTCCGAAATTCGAAGATCGTTTTCCAAATCTTGAGGGCGATATCTTTCTCGAACGTTCTTCTGACAGGTGACACGACATCGCATTAAATCTCGTAAAGTTCCGGGCTCCTCAAAATTTGCAGAATGACGACGATCGACAAATCAGGGTCCAATCATCGTTTTCCTCCTTCGAGACAGGAATACCGCGTTTTCCGTCGATCTACTTGTCGGTCTTACATATATATTCGTGTATATGCCGCGTGGTGTTCCTCCTTCGTGGTGCGGCGCGTCGTTGCTTCGACTATATCCCGTTTACTTCTTGCGACCTAGGTACTCGACCATCTCTTGCAACCTTTCCTTCTCATCCTCCAGCAGCAGCGCTTGGATGCAGCTCGTGAAGTATTGTGTGCTGAAGCAGTCTTGCCTGTAGCGGGAACAAATTGAAAATAGAAAGATTGATTAGTCTATTGGTGGATATAGAGTAATCATCGATGTTATCGATGTCAGATGCGATGCATTCACGAACCTGTTCGGAGATCTTTCCGATAGAATTTTCTGAGCCGGACAAAAATTGGATAATGTGAGAAAAAATTTTAATTTAATTATCAAGATTTTTAATTTGAATTACCAAGACTTTTTAATTGAATTTATGTTGATTTAGCTTCAGGATATACTTAACGTGCTTAATCACATCTCTATTTATAAAATCTTAAAAGACAGAACAAGAACTCTTTCGAATTCTACGATACTCGCAAATAGCACTTAAACAATTTGTAAATTTTACATGTAATATATACCGTGATATATAATGTTATCGAGCGAAAAAAATGAACAGGTCTGTGAGTTAGCAATTGTTAGTACATAAATAAATATCGGGACATGTGTGTATGGAAAGGCATATCGATTGTTTTGCACTCCATTCCGTAATATCAAGAATTTATACACCACAAGTAGAGTGCGCAAAAACATTCAAAAATATCAAAAACTGCAAAGTTATAGATATCATCACCTAGAAAAAAGTATTCTTACGTCGATCTGCCATCTTTCAATTATCCTGAAAAAAGCGACGCTGCAAAAACAACACCAACGAGTCGCAAAAATTGTTGCATCAAAAGTGTAAACACTCGCTTGTAAACTCGCCGCCGAAAAACAATCCAAAATCGTCGTCGCCATGGCAAAAATGCATGTCGAGGTGAATAATATAAAGTCAGAATGTATGAGATGATACTGTATATTACATCGCTAGCAGTGCTGCATTTTTGTCAAATTAAATTAAATATATAAATGTATATGATAAAATGAATGTTACATCTATATTTTGTTATTTTCCCAAAATTTATAAACCTTTATGGTATCTTTTGATTCGCTGAAATTCTTGAAGACACGCAAAGTTTGCTCATACATAGTTGCGATTGTGATAAATTCTCAATGCATCATTATAACGTTTCATCCTTTTCTATATTGCAGCATTGCTCGCTAGTATAAGATTGCGCAGAATTACCTAATTTTTCATACTCATTATCTCGGTGCGAAGATACTATAATACGGGCGAGTATTCGTCCAGGGGATGGCGTTAAAAAATGCAACAAAAATATAATTGAAAGAAATGGCAAAAAGGAATAATGGAAAATTAAAACAAGAAATATAAATTGTAAACTCAATCAATTCGTGATATTTTTTCTCATGCAACATTTTCAATTTCTTTCTTGAATTGCTAATACATTTGAAATACGTTTGCTCGATATTTTTCTAATTAAAACAGCGATCAAGTTAGTTATAATTGCGTTTTTATTCGATTTTTAATTGCGATTTTATATTGTCGCTTATTATCAATCGTTTGTTTGAAACTTCTGTACATACGATTTTCGATCCAAACATCACTGCGATTGACGAAGCCAAACTCAATCATTTAATTACGTATTCATAATTTTTACACACTTGTCATTACGTACCGTGTAATAAAAAGAAAGAACGCGCCTATTTTTCGAAATTTTACTTTATAAATATTACAAGACATACTGTTAATTCGCGCAAAGATTATGCAAACAAATCGCAATTTTTGTCTTTTTCCGACGAGTAGGCGTATATCGGGACGAGAGTAGATGAGGAAGGATAATGTGGAAGAGCAAGCGGGCACGGTTAGTTCTTTATATTTGCGAAAAGCGGATAAAAGAAAGGGGCGCATAAACGAAAAAATCATAAACCAAAGAAAAAAGGCTACCTAAACCCCCGGATCGGCTCCGTGAAGTTGTTTGATCCACATTTGGATCTTTCCGACCTCGTCCGTCAGCAGCAGGACGTCTAAGCATCCTTTGAAGTAGTCCGTAGTAAAACATTCCTTCCTGGGAAAAGTTAAAAAAGAAAAAAAAACACATGAATTATATTATAATACAATAGTATAAGTTGATTTCGTAAGTAGCAGCTCGTAGATCGGAAATCCTGAAAAATATTCCGGAGACGTAATATCGCAAACACTTAACAAATCCATTCCAATAGTTATACAATTGGATTGTGAAAGGATAGGTGCATCGATCAGAAATTGCCTAATTGCCTAAAATTTTATACAAATCTTAAAATATCTACAAATTAGCATTATATACAATTAGTGTATTAATAATAACTTAATATTTTGTTTTTACATTAATATTAAATGCGTTTTCTTTTTGCATAAAAAGTCAACGACATTCCAAAATCTCAATATTAATTTCTATCTCTAAGAAATTCAAAAAACAGAAATGCATCTAGACATGACATTTTCATATATTTGGCGAAAAAGTTCGGATTATCCGGCAAGATTATTTAAACCGATTATTCACCGATGCATCTGCTCTTTCTCGCCATCGTTGATTTTTTTCGATAGAGCATATTTTTCCCGAATACATAACGCTACATGCCGTAAATGCATTCGAGCTAGCCCGTCAATCCGCCCCTTTTTTCACGTTGTGATCCCGCTCGTGTCGTGCAATAGCTCTTACACGACCGGCCGTTAAGCGGCTCGGCACAAACGGCAGGTAGCAACGGATGTACGTTGGCATTCGCTCGCACGAGCTATAAATAGAAGAGAAATCTCATTCCATTTCGATACGCGTGCCGACGTATGTGGTGTAGTACGCGCGCGCGTGTATGCCTTTGCGCGCGTGTGGCGGACCGAGAGCGGAACACGTGTATGCATAAAGGTATATACATATATTCATTCGTGCGTCCACCTTGGCCGTTGTTCATCATCGATATTTTTTTCAAGGTAGAAATTATGCGTTGGAAATCCTTTGCGAAATTTCATATTTCGTTGCCTACGTAAGACTCGTTGTCACGGAAGACTCATCTCTGTAAATCTCAATCCGTGAGATAAATCTTATATATTATATATTATATACAAGATGAGAAGCAAAACGTTCTGGAAGACCTACACCTATTTTTTTTTTTTTTTTTTTTTTTAATATTTATTCAACCGTTCGGAATTTCGGAGATTGAACATAAAATATGTATTAACTAATTTGTCTTCACTGGAATCATGAGGGAAGTATTTTTAGAAAATGATGAAAGAAAGGAGTATTCCAAATCGATTTTATGAATTAACGATAAAAAATGTAACAGAGAGATTAATAAAATCTTTGACTATCGATAAATTGACTCTCTAAGAATAAACTGTAAATATTTGTACGATAATTTTATAATATCCGAATGTCAGATAATAACTCACCGCCAATTCGCGATAATATATTCTTGAATGATGAGGAATAATCACGAAATTTTTTATTCATATGAAATTGTAATAATTTTTTATATGATCCAAGTTTTATTATTCCAACACACACACACACTCTTTGTCAGACTAGAACACTTTTTAGTGATTTCTCGGTTCCAAATTAAACCATTTAAATTTAACCATTTACCATTTATCTGTCCAGATTTATTTATTCGAATTAATTTTAAAGCGTAAAAATATTTGTCATATCTGACTGAAAATCATATAGTTCTTAGCCTTATCTTAAATTTCTTTCCATCTTAAGATTATCGCGTTTCTATGATTCGCATTGTGGCAAACGTCGATAATCTCATGAATGGAGCTCATCTTTTATTGACTTGTATTCCAAATTGCCACGTAGCAACGGTACAATAGCACGTGCGGATTTCGTCTGTCAATCATCATTTCATGGAAACGTTATCGTGGATAATTAGACGTACTTGCAGAGCATGTGCAATTGCGGTTCCCGGAACAGGTTGTAGCAGTCTTCGCAGATACGGTCCAGACGGGCGAAGATACTCTTGTCATACACGCCCTTGCACTGGATGTCGAAGAATGACCTTTTGCCCAGCGGATGGCCGTTGAGGCAGGAACGTCAGCGACCACGTGAGAACGGACAGCAAGAACGGGCAGGTCGTGGACGACGACCTCGACGACGACGACTGCGTCGACGTCGACGAAAGTAGCGTCGAACACGAAGAATGATACGCGGCAGACGGATACATCGTGAGTTCGTCGTTGGATGACGACGATTGGGCGTTTTGCTGTCGATGCATCATCTGAAAAAAGAAAACCGAAGTTTTTAAAATAAAATAAGTTTTCCTTCTATTTTTACTTTTCTAATTGCGTGTAAAGATGAGAAGAAGATGTTACAGATTCTTCGAAGGAATTTTTTATTATATTTGTAGATTTTAGAATGATTGTATTTTTGGTGACACGAAGATGGAACGCAATGTTTCTTAGATCCACTTGCTCGTAATTGAAATCTTAGCGATATAAATTGATAAAAATGCTACCTCCGTTTAAACTGAAACGTTTTATGTTCCTTACAAATTTTGTGTTTAAATGTAATATATCAGAAAGAGCACTATTTACTCCTATACACCTATCCGAATTATTGGAATGATTAATAGATAACGAAAAAAATGGATTTTGTCTGCGCACATTTAAAGTCATAAAATTTTATTTATGTTTATATCATATTTCGGATTATTATTATGGAAGGCTATTATAGATATAGAATCATAGGTATTGCAATTAATATCTCTAAAAATTGGGAAAGATGGACAGTAACATTTTTTTTATAAATAATGTCATTTGATTAATTACATTTAATATTCATGTAGCATATTATTAAAAAAAGATATTATAGTTGTATTTATACATAATTTTGTTTTATTAAATATATTTTGCACGTGATATTTAAAAGATAGGTGGAATCAGTTCAAACTCATACGCGACTAATTAAGTGTCAATAAAACTCATTTTTTTCTGGATAAAAAACAGAATAGCTAATTAAAGTTACTATAAGCATAAGAAGTTAAATTAAAACGATAACGAAGCAACAAAAGCATGAAAATAATTTCAGTTATCCTGAATATAATCTACATATTCTTTGCACTGAAGAACTATTTGCTCATTACGGTTTCGATCAAGGAGTGTATTTACTTCTGTTGTGATTTCCAAGAACCGGTTCTCTCTGGTGACAAAAGTGCGTGAGCCATCGAAAATAGATATCTTAGTTAAATAAAATTGGCGTTCTCTTAGACACGCCCTCTAAAAAAGCTGAATGGGTCTGAATTGAGTGCCTCGTACACATCCGTGGGGTCTCAAGTAATAAATTACAGCTTTAGCGTTGAAATCGGGTCGCTCAACAAAAGAGTGACTTTTTGAGTCCTTTCAAGAAAAATCTCTGCATTTATCTTTCTTTTTCCATTTCTATTTCCTTCAATTAAGCCGATTTCACATTCGTAACAGGACGACGTACAGAGATGACGCCTTTGAAAATACCATTTTACTTGAGAGAAATCGAAAATTCGACTTTACGCACATCGTTTGGGCGAGAATGCGAGATCACTCGTTATATAAACGTAAAAGATGAACACGTACACATTTGGATATACCGATATACCTCCCGTCACCTTTTCGCTCTCCCCCTCCCGGCATGCATACACCAGGTTGAGATGTAAAGCAACTCTTAACCAGTCCTGCAGCAGTCGCTGTGAATGGACCACACGCAGGTAGACCCCACCTGTAAACGTCCTCAACCGACAACTTCATTAACCGGAGCCCCAACGCACCACGAGAGGGGGGTCTTCCTTTCTCACTCTCTTTCTTCTCGTCCCCTCCCGATTCCCCTCTCTTATTCTTTCTCTCTCTTCGTCCGGGTATCATCGTACTATCCTCGCCTCATCTCCCGCCTTTCTTCCTCATCCCATCGCCACCTGCACATACGAAGAGAGCGAGCGTTTCGTCCGGTTCTTCTTTTTTTCGGAACATAATCACCGCTCCCGGGTGGGATTTTATTTTTAGCTGCCAGGACGATTCTCGGAACTCTCCGGCAACCGCTCTCCTCTATATATCGGCGCCTCCACCTGGTAATTGGCCATAGGCCGATAATTTGCCCCCAAAGTCGTCCGGATCCCGAGATCGTTAAGACTCTTCTCTTTGTATCTCTCGTTTTCTCCTTCTCTCTCTCTCTCTCTCTCTCTCTCTCTCTCTCTCTGTCTCTCTGTCTCTCTCTTCCTGCATAAGGATTTCGAAAGGTCTCCGCGAGAGAGAATGGATACGTTCCGAGATCTATCTCGTTCTTTTTTCTTGGAACAGATATGTCCAGTGTGAATCAAGATCAGCGGTGTTGTATCAAAGAAAGCCGGACGGATTCTCTCCGTCTCTTTCTCTTGGATTCTACTTAATTGATTTTGCGAACACGAATCCACTGTCGGTCGCACCGCAGCTATCGCGTAATGGCAATGGTTCAACTAGGATTGCCAGTCGTCCTCAATAAGGTGAAAGTAAATATTTGTATTCCCAAGAGACAAATGTTATATTTTATATCTCAGTATCTGCTTAATCAATTTGCATATCTAGTATTCTTATGATCATCTTGAAATATTTACATGTATATGATATAGAATTTCTTAATGGAGGAAAGGTCAATATTCTGGGAGGTGATGATATCGGTCATTTTAAGCAAAAATGTTCATATAAACGAATATCCTATTTCAAACGGTTTCCAAGATAGAGCCGTTTGAATGTACAGTTGTAAAATTATTGATAAGAAAGAGACTGTTTCTAATTTATTGTTGAAATAACAAATTTTTTTATTTATTATTTATTTTTTATTTAATTTTTTTTCGGAATAGAACATTTGTTCATATGAACATTTTTGCTTAAAATAACCGATACCATCTCCTCCCAGAATATTGACCTTTCTTCCTGGGACACCCTGTATATTTTATCGTTTCGTGGATTTTTTTTCCTGCATCAAAGAGAGAAAAAGATGGGTTCGTCATGTTCGTATAAAAATACCTTTGCTTATCCTTAATCTCTGCTTCATCTTCGCCTCGGTAAACCGAATGAGATTACGCGCGTGAGAAAAATCTGGGGAATCGCGACGCAACACCAGGGCGTGTAAAGACGTCATAAATTAGACCCAGTTGCACCGGTACATTTTAAAGGGGACTCGATTCTTTTGCTCTCTTGGCCCCGATTCGGTAACGGCGACGGGCACCCGGCCGGATTTAAGCTCACATGGGACCTCTCTCTTTCTCTTATTTTAAATTTCGCGGTGCATTGACAACCGGACCACACAGAGACATAAAATGCGTCAATATATATGCGTTGCTCTCGCCTCTGACGCGATTCTGCGCGGGCCGATAATTGAGTCGGGTTATGTAGAGAAACGGTATAGATGGGGGGAAGGAAGGGGGGTTCCGTTGAACCTCGATCCCACGAGGCGAGACATGAGTATTCGACTTACAGGCAGATTACATTATATTTTTGCATCGTTGGACAGCGCAGGAACCGTAGGCCGCGAGTGTCCACATCCAGACGTGTAAGTAATGGCGCTTTTTAACCGACCAATATACATGGCTCTCTTATAATCGCCGCACGATAACGCATTGCACCGTAACGTAATTTACAGAATAGAATCGGTTAGCGGTTAATAAAATAAAACAGAATCTTTTCCCAACCGACGCGTACGCGAGAAACAACAATGTTCCTCAGAGATTTGTCAAAATTTTCATCAAGAGCTAGCTTTTCACAAAAATCGGGTTTTACGTATATATCTATAAGAATTAATACGAGATTATGTAACTTGTTATAATTTAAGTTACATAATTACATACGTTTATAGTTTTTATAAACAAAGTTTAATTGTATTCTTTGAATTAATAATATTAAAATAAAATATGCGGATCGGTTTATAAGTGATTAACTAGGATAACATAAAACGCGCAAAAAGAATATTGATGTAACAAAAAAATGTTTCAAATAAAAGTTGCAGTTCTTAAAAAAATACATCATTTATGTTCTATACATTTTTTGCGTAAAACTGAAAGTTTTCGAGAAAATCGATGTTAAAGACTAAAAACGGCGGGTGAAGTTCCGAACAGTGCTCACCTCTGATTTTTTTTGAAACTCAGTATTCTTACGTATTTTGATGCACTGATTACGAATATCATAATGAAAATTGGTGCATCTCTCATTTTCATAGTGAAAATCATGAAAAACCCATAACAATTTTAGATCTTACAGAGAAAAACATTTTATGTCCTATTAATTTTTACCGTACGATAGTTTTCAACAAAAACGATGGAATCTAAATCTTATATCTGTTCTCCCATCTAAGCATGTACTTTGCAGTACATATACGATTCCACATGGGTTTACAACTTTCCACGTAGAGCGAGGTTCCACGCAAACCTATTTGTCTAGTTTTTCGGTAGTGGAGCCCCCCGCAGGGGGGCGGAACCCACTGTTTCCACGCATACACTTTTTCACGCGAAGCCAGGTTCCACATGGGTTTGCAACTTTCCACGCAGAGCGAAGTTCCACGCAAACCTATTTGTATAGTTTTTCGGAACTTCACCCGTCGTTTTTAGTCTTTAACATCGATTTTCTCGAAAACTTTCAGTTTCACGCAAAAAATGTATAGAACATAAATGATGTATTTTTACAAGAACTACAACTTTTATTTGACACATTTTTTTCTTACATCAATATTTATTGAAATAATGTCTAAAAAGTTATATTTTTTCAGTTTTTTTGAGTTTTGACCTTGAAAATGACCTTGTCGCAAATTTTCATTATCATATTTGTAATCAGCGTTAAAAAATACAAAAAATAGTGTAGTTTCAAAAAAATCGGAGGGTTCACCTATTCGGAACTTTATCCAAAGATATTTCGCAAAAGGCTCGCAGAATCGTCATGTCGGAATGGCAGCATCTCGATTGTTTTCCGCGAAAAATCGTCGTTATATTTAGACCGAGCGGTCTGTGGGCGTAACACAGAGATCAAGTCAATACAAATCATACGCGCATTTCTCTCATTACAAAGATTACGCTTGTAATCCAAGCGAGGAGGATTAATAGCTGTTCCAATATCGCAATGACGCGAAACGAAATAAAATATCGAGTTATCATATCATATCATATTTCATTTTTTTATATTCACAGTATAAAATATAATGGAAGTAAAAAATCTGGTTTCATTAACAAGTTTTTTACTCGGAAATAAAGTGCATATTTTTAAAATTTCATATTTTATACGATATAGTTGAGTAATCTTTGCAAACATAATTAGAATAGTCATTCTAAGATGATAATTAGCTAATATCTTTTCGTATGTTTAAATTGATAATAAAAATGAAATTTGAAAGCATCGTGAGAAAAAGAAAGAGAAAGAAACACATAAGACATAAGATATATAAAATCGCGTTCGTCTTGTGAAATCCAATTAAGACTAAGGGGAATAGAAAAGATTGAATCCTCGATGTTACAAATGAATCGATATTCTAGACAAGCTCATCTTTCTTTGTAGATGCAATTTCAGATTCGATCATGGGAGAAAGATTCGCACTTTATGCGTCGCATGTAAAAGAAGGTGAAATACGTAGAGGGTGGTATTGTACGAGCCGGACGAGCGCGGAGAGAGAGGGAAAAGAGCATGCAAGCGTGCTGAGATATGCGCGGGGAGATGCATGAGGAAAGAAAAAGTCAATGAAGACCAGTTGCTCGATAGGTGAGGTCTTTCCTCGACTTGAACCACGCACAGGTGTGCAATCTGCGAAGTTCCTTTGGCAAAAAGCCACACGCTCGCTTCGGCACTTCGTCCCGCGGCGGTTCGTTCGCACACGATGTACAGGGTGTCCCGCAGCGATCACGCTGTCCTCGAAACAGTACGGAAATTTTGTATCTCTAACTTAAGATTTAGACACGGTAAAATTATTAGTATCAACCAGGATTTTTTAACCTCTATATGACGTATATTTCTTTAAGATTTTACTAAAATTCCGACTGTATTGTCCTCGTATCTCTTTTCATTTACTTCAAGCTCAGTGCGATGAGGATTTAATCATTTCAATATTATATCTCTAGTAAATAAATGTTTTGTTGAAGCAATATTTTGTTCACATTTTAATTTCTAATTTTTCGGAAAATTTGTGATCGCGAAAGAATACGACGGATTCAAGTCACGCGATAGTATCACTAAAAAATACGTATATATACTTTGTATGTCCGATAAATCAATTTTAACGTGGACGTGTATGTCGAGCGTTGTTTCGCAGAGGGATGAGGAATATTGTAGGATTTCGCGGAGCGGAATCTGCCGTTTTAGTATCGAAATTTGTGGAATTGTTTGACGCGATCCTCGCAAAGGAAACTGTAATGCATGATTACGGACCGCATGCGAATTCGCTTCGATCTTAAAGGAGAATCAATGTTGCACCTATAATAATCGTCATGTTTGCATAAACGATTATACGATCAGGAATTCGCAACGCAATATGATACACGAATCCTTGCAATTTTTCAAATTATTAAGCGAAATTTTTATTTCTTAGATTCTAGTTTTCAAACAAATAATATTTTATATTTTTATAAAATAAGGAGAATAAAATATATTTTGCAAATAATATTTTTAATGTCATGATATAATTATTATTAGTACTATAGTAGTGATTTCCTTTGTCTCATGATATATTTACTATACAATTGACTTGGTTATCTCTGCGATAATTTTTTTTCTTTTAAAAGTCGACAGATCGATCTATCTTTAATTTCTCGGATATCTCGTTTGGTGGGATAATTTTTGATTATCTCCTTATTACGCAACGACATCCAATTAGCGAAGCGCGTTAACAAGATCGTCGCGACACGCGTCTAATTTCTTCGCGCGCACAATTCTCGAACGAATTCCGAGATGTTCCGCTCAACAGACTTTCATCCGGGACCCGGCGAAATGCGGCGCAATGCAAAAGACGGTTCCCGAGGGCGAATGGTTCCCATGTATCGTGCGCTGGTCTCAAAAAATCTGGAACAGTCGTGCCGAATCCTAATCTCAATCCCCAATCGCTCGGTCCGAGTCAACGACCTGTGCTCACGGGGCCTGGTTCGCTGTCGTTTCACGTCGCGGTGACATTAAGAGGATCGGTTGTGCCTCAGGTAGGTAGGCATACGTGCGGATACGTGCGTAGCCATCATTACCTCGCACGAGAGAGAGAGAGAGAGAGAGAGAGAGAGAGAGAGAGAGAGAGGGAGATGTAAAAACGGGAAACAGCGTATATCGAAAGAGCGGTGACTTTACAAAGTCACCGTTCGCCAGCGGAGTCTTCCGTAAAAAAGCACCGCGGCAAGGAGGATAAGAAGAAGCCGGCGAAACGCGTGCAATTACCGAAACGCGCTCTCGAGGCTCCTCGGGGAGAAGACGAAGAGCG
>NW_021849774.1:321806-326458 GCF_003651465.1 Formica exsecta | reverse complement strand
GTCCGCGTGTCCTACACGCTCGTCGAGGGCAACAAGAGGGAACGAGCAAGAATCTCTGGATAGGGAACGGGCCCGGAGGGCAGCCAAGAGAGAGAAAGAAAGAGAAGAGAGGGTTGGGGAAGCCGCACGGCGGTATCGTTAGATATATCGGCTCTCCTCGCCAGGTGGTCCTTTTCTCGTGCCGGATGACTCAATCTCGTGAGGAGTTGCCGGACCGAGCTCTCGCGAGGGGCCCCCGTTATAAGGCCCCCGTGAGATCCCTTCGTGTGTGCTCGTGCGGCAGTTTGCGATACACATGGATGCGCGCACGCATATACACACATTATAGTGACACTCTTGTAGCCGGGCGGTATACGAGCGTATACATCGTGTGTCCCACGTTGAACCGCGCGCTCGTACATCGCCCGGCAGTAATGACTCGCGCACGGCGGAATTATCTCAGCCGGAGATAGTTGTCAGAGATATCCCTCGGAAAGCCTGTCATTGAGATACGGAGTTTACGCTTCGAAAAACGAATCAATGGTGCGAGTCGGACTTGAGAATTTTATCCAAAGTCACGTTCTTACGGAATAATAGTCGTTTTAATCGCACTTGCGAGTTTTTCAACGAAATACTACAGGCTATCAATTATATCACGATAGCGCAAAATTATTGTATTTGATGAAACTTTTTATCGGTGTCTTACTAATCAAACTATGAAAATACGAAAATTGAATGGTTAAGAGTATACAAATTTGCTAATTTTTTATTACGCAATATCCAACTTGCTCGTGCGTTTTCTTCTGGCTTGTTTTTTTTTTTCAGGCGTCATAATTATCCTGCGTCATAAAATAATTCCTATAAAAATCTATCAAAATTGTTTAATAAACTGTTTTAAATATTTGATACAATGAGATTCACAAGACATTATCGTCTATATCATGATATATGTTCATCTCCACAGCCGCACACACGCGTGCCGCGCGCGTTGAGACGCACGCGCGTACCAGTCTATGGCTGAATTGTGGTTTTTGCGCACATGTGCGCGCGGACGGGAGAGAGAATGAAGCTTGGAATGGGGCGGGGAGGAGAAGGGACAAGAAAAACGAGAAAGAGAGATCAAGATGCCGAGAGAGTGAACGAGGGGTGAGGGATGAGAGGAGGGGCGGGCCCTCTAATTAGGCGGTCGGCCGCCACCGCCGCCGGTGTACCATGTACCACATAACATATGCCATGTGATACGTGTGCTACACACACGCTATATACCGTTCAGAAGGGGGAGAGACGAAGATGAAAATACGGAGAGAGGGCGGCGGAACGAGGAGAACCCGGCGAAAAAAAAGAAAAAGGGACGAGCCGGGCCGTAAATCAAGCGGCAACGAGGCACTCTCCTTCTCGCCGAGGCCCCACCGCGATCTCTTTGACGTTTGCGAACCTACCTGCCTACCATCCCGCATGCGTGCGCGCGCGTGTGCGTGAATAATAACGCGTGTATGCAAAAAGCCCACCGTCGTGTTTCTTCCCATTATGTTTCGGTCCCTCGATGCGAGCCTAAAGCGGTGTCGACGGTATCGCCACGAATGATTTTCTCGGTGAAAAACGTGTTATTAGAGAGAGATCTCTTTGATCTTCTTCGCCAGAGGCATCGTTTTTCTACACGGAGTGATTTCGAAGCTGGTTACTTTTGTTTTCTTGTCGGTAACGAGAGTGTCAATGGCGTAACGAGATGAAAAACAACCGAAGGATTTGCCGGAAGGAAATTATTCATATGTATTTAAGGCAGGTATTCATAGTCCGTTCTTATATTTGAGATCATCTTAAGTATGATCTTGGGTCATCTTAAGATTCCCATTCAGCCAATGAAACAGCCGTATAACATTTTCAGACCTTACTTAAAACGATCTTAAATATAAGAACAGAATATGAATACCGGCCTACGAGAGAGAAAGAGAGGAGATATTTAAATCTGAAGACCATCCTGTAGCCTTATACTATGTAACTATTATATGTAAGCATCTACTGCTGAGAATTTCTCCAAACGAAATATCACAAAGGTAAGTATCATTATCGATTACCATAATTAACTGTCAGAACACCAGAGTCCAAATAAAAACCCGCCAAGATCCATGCTATCTATATTTTAATAACATTTTGTTTATCAATTTAATCTCGTACATTATATTACTATTATTTATATTACTTTTATTTTATACTTTCACCGCGGTATAATACAGTTTATCGACAACCAATTATTTTCTTTTTTACAATAAGCAGGAATAAAAAATATTTTCACCGTAAGAGCGTATTCGTCCAGATTTGCAAGCGATTTATTTATGTTACATAATTCCACACTTTATGCATTTTTAATAGTGAACGCGACTTGAATCATTAAAATATTAATTATGATAAAAGATCACAAATCTGCATGCACGCCGCATAAAAAGATGCCTCTGATGAAGAGAAGAATTTGGGAGACCTAGCCCATGGCAAAGATGTCCGAAGGGGACTAGAGGGTACTGTCGAGGCCATCGCCAATCATTTTCGTGGAAAGGAGTCTCGGGGAAGGAAAGGCGAACCGCTTTGTTAACCACCATCGTGCGAGAGCAGGCGGCACTGTGTTAGAATCAATGACGTCAATCGTGCTCGCGATAATTATATAAAGACAGTTCTATCGGCCTTTGCCGACCTTTATACGATGATTAAATGCTAAGCGATTCCGATCGACGCGGCGCGCTCTCGGGCCTATTAAATCGAATGCGAAATTTTTCACGCGAGAGACATTTGCGGCGCCTTCGCCTCCCGCGAGATCCTTGATGGAGGAACGATTTATCTTCCAGCCGCCTCCGGCTCTTCTTATGCGTTTGTAATTAGCGACGATGATGTTACCTTCTGATTACGGGCTCAAACCTCTGCGATCGAGATAGCGAATCTCTGCATTGTCGAGAAGAAAAGAGATTTTTCAGGCATATATAAAGAATGAAATAAAAGAATATACAAATATATAGGGTGACTAGGAAACGTATGCTAGTGATTGCACAACTGAACATCAATCGCTAATGTGAAATATATAGGATGTCTACTCAAATCTTGTAAAAAGATTTCCTGAAAATTCCCTGATCTTTTCCCTGAGCTATTTTTGTTTAAAATTCCAGATAAAGAGAATAAGATTGAATAGCTTCCGTTAAGACAAAAAAAAATGTTTAACTTGCATAATATTTCCATTTTTTATTACTAAAAATTAAAGTATAGAATATGTATTGCATATTCAATATTTCATTAAAAGGGCACGCCTACATAGAAATTTTTTTGACATTATTTTGGGGTGGAACATCTTGAAAGTATTCTCAGAAAATTTCAAATTAATCCCAGCAAAATTAACAAAGTTATAGAGATATAAAGTACGTTTCTCGAAGTAGCGCTCGCAGCCAGTGATGCCAGAATGCCCACGCTAGCAACACGCAACCGTAGTGGAGGGGATACGCACACAAGCGAAAACCGTGTATATGTAATGCGCAGAACGCTCTGCGCATTACATATACACGGTTTTCGCTTGTGTGCGTATCCCCTCCACTACGGTTGCGTGTTGCTAGCGTGGGCATTCTGGCATCACTGCTCGCAGCGGGCATGAGACCTGCCGCGTGGCAGTTGCCGCACGGATCTATAATCTCTTTTGAGAGATTTTTAGAGAGGTAGAAAATTCCTTGATTTTTCCAGGTACAAAAAAATTCCCTGAAAACACCAGGTTTTCCATGTTTTTTCAGGAAGTAGAGATTTTGTATACAAATATATATATGTATACATCGGGACTCAAAATGGATTACTGACAGCACAATGCTCTAGCTAGTTTTAATAATATATTTTATAAATCGATAATATTAGTCATCTCTCTATGTATAAATGTTACTTTCGACTGTCACTAATTAAAATTCATACCGCCCATCAAGCACCGCGCCTAATGAAACAGGAGATTCACGTTCGTCCCTGCATGACTTTATTGTTAAAAGCGATTCAAGGCTGACAAGTAGAAACGGCGCTGTAGTACTTATTAAGGCCATTGCACAAATATTAACATATGCATGGAGGTATAATCCATATCCGTCATAAAGTCCATCGTATGTTCGATAATAACGAAATTTTGTTTCTTATAACAATAGTGTAAAGAATAAAATATGTCGAATAGGCAGGCTGAGTGAAACTCACATCAGAAAATATTCCTCCAATAGCAATTATTCCTTTCATCCGCAACAATTCTCGTAAATAATAAATAATATATCACATCATTCAAAATTCTTTCCGAAAATATATATAATGATTTTTTAAATTCTTTTCTTTTTATATAACTTTCGTCATCTATTCTCTACACAGCCGATTAGTCTTCTTGTGGTAGTCGGGCCTAGTAAATCAGATCGGCAATCGACAGCTGATCGTAAAGACGGTAAATAGCGCCGTGAAATACGTTCGCGCTTGCATACAATAGGTGTCCAGTAAACGTCCGTCATACGTCAAGTCAATAACCATATTTCTCGTCGTTGGGACGGCCGGGACACGACCGGTCCCCGTCGCAACATTATCAATTCAAATGGACGTTTTTATCTCTGCCGCCGATATCTCAATTAATTACTAACCGCGCGAACCTCATGGCTGTAGCTTATGCTCGAGACTTAAAGAGCGGT
>NW_021849774.1:299547-321738 GCF_003651465.1 Formica exsecta | reverse complement strand
CGGTTTGTTCGCTTCTTTTTTTCTCGTGCTAATAAATCAAGCGTCTCTGCGGTTTTCACGGTTTTCCACTTTTTCTCAGAAAACTTGTTCCCTCCGTGGAGCTATTGGTTTATTTTTCAATAATTCGTGATCCACAAAAGTAAATTCACCTACGATAGATCTCTTAACATAATTTTCTCCATAAATATATCCGAAACACACAATTTAGAGAAAAGAGAGATTTATTTTCTCTCTTTATCCTTTATATAATTCTTTTCAAAGAAACAACTCGTACACGACTTTTCTTCCTCCGAAGGGTACTATTATACGTTATATTTCATCGTGCGCCTGTGCGTGAAAGCAAGAAAGGATAAAGATACACCTTCGCGTCCTCGATGCGCACTTATCAGCCAGATATCGATCTTCGATCTTATTTTTCATTTTCATTTTTTTTTCAAGAGCGATCTTCGAACGCGGACCTCTGTTCTCGGCGCGCAATGCAACGGAATTAATGAGCGCACCTGTGGACCGCGCGCGCACGACATATGTGACGCACGTAGCAGCGGCGGTGGGCTCACACGCGCGTGCACTCGTGAAGGAATGCTCAACAGGTGTGCCGCCGACCCCTGCGCGCGCTCACGCCCTTCCTTCGCTCGCGTTGCGTGCACGTGTGTACAGTAATCGCGCTCTGCATGTGTAGGTTGTTATATTATACGCCCGTACTATATATTATTACCGATCCCGATTGGGCAATCGTATCTTCGCCTAGATCCTCGTTTTCCTTTGCGCAGAGGATCGGAATCCTTCGTGTTCTTTCGTCAGAAAACGGGAAATCCGCGCGTGAAAGCTGAATTACGATTAGAGATTTAAAAAACCAAGTTTTTTAAAAATGGGGTAAGAAACTAAGTAAAAAACCGGTATTTTGGGGTAAAAAACTGTTTTTTGATCATTTTGAAAAATGACGCCAGTTTTCTTCGAACAAAAAATAGTATGGGAATTAAATTAATTTTGTTTACTGGATCAGTAATCAATTTCAATAGATGGCTGAGCTGATTACTACTTTGCATTTGTTTAATCAGTTGAGTTCGAATATTTTAAAACAGGTTAATTTTGATTTTTATAATTCAATGGTATTTTTTGATGTTCTTTATTTTTAAAGTTTCATAAAAGTTAGAAGAAAACTCTCAAGCATACTTAAACTGTTATTATTTTTGTTATTTTGTAGACCAGAAGTGAGAATAATGCAGGACATGGAATCTGATACTTAATTTTAGTAAATTTGATGCTCATTTTTCAAAGTCGTGCAGTAATTAACCCATTTTCGGAAAAGTAAAAAAGTTCTTTTATCGAGTTTTTTTATCCAAAGTTTCTGTTTTCTTACTACCTTGTTAATCTCTAATTACGATAGAACAATCCAATATTTTTTACTAAAATACATAGAGCATTTAAAGCGTTATATCGACAAATTTTTTTCGTTTTTCAAAGTGTATCGTATGCACTTTTTTGAGAATAGATTGTCTTTACACAGCTGTTTTTCAACTCTGCTAAAAAGTAAAGATTTTACGATTGTTTTTTTTATAATTAAGAGATTCATCCTATTTATGCGACGCGAAGAGATTGATTTGTGCGAGAGCCGCGCACAAAATGAAGCGTTGTGCGTACACGCCGTCTCTCGTCGCAACGCGTGAACGGGTGCAACGAACCTCTCTCCATGCCGCAACCGCTTCGTCGTGAAGAGGCGACGCGAAAGAAGCGAAACGACAACCGAAACGCGTACATTATAGCGATCTACCGGTTCCGCGATTGGCAATTAGAAAGGTGCTTGACAAAAGAATCAACTGCATCATATTCCCCTTTTTCCTCCCGCGACCACACTGCGCGCTGGCGTACTTTCCTATCTTTTTACGATACCTTACTTTTATCAAGTGCAACGAATCTCGCAATGTAATCATTTCACGAAATCCGCTTTTAGCTTGCAAACTCGTAACTCCAATTTGAATAATTGCGAAACATAGTGTTCACACATAGTTGAAAAATTTGTGTTAAATTTAATACATATCACATGTCCCGAACGATCCACACAAATTCTTGTGTTAATTTAATAAAATAGAAATGCTAAATGGTGATACTAATAATATGTTAATATTTTAACATAAAAAATAGCTGCAAACCCCTCAAAGTAATTTCAAATAAATTTTGTGTAAAATCAATATATTTTTAATGATAAAATTATATATATATATATAACTTGGGAAAATGTTATTGATGGTCTATAGTCATTCTTACTCCTATTGTAGAATAAAATCAACATTTTTTTTCCGTAAATTTTAACAAATAAGGCCTGTCACTAATAATACTGAATACATTGTGTAAAATTAAAAATAAGTGCACATTGTGTAATTTTTTTACTTTTTTTTCAGTTGTTTTAATAACTTAACACTTGAATTTATTTAACACAATAGCAATATGTTAAATTAACACATAAATGTGTTAAATATTTAACACGAAAATTTGAACCGGCATTTTTTTAACAAGAAAACAAATTTTACAACTGCGCAATGATATACAAATCACACACAATCCTTAAAACAAAAATAACATTCATTAATAGTATAGTAGAATAATTTAAAAAAAAAATCTCTCGAAACGTAATGTAATATCTGTTACTCTCTTACTGTCGATAAAGTTTTTATCGGCAAGGCCGGTTTACTCTTTTGCATCTCGCCATTCTGCACTTGAGTTAGCCTCCAAGGCGAGACTTTCTACCATCGAACTCTCGCGAGTTCTAGATCGAGCGTGCACCATGCATACATCGGCAACAGAGAGCCTTCTGTCTTTCTGAGTGTCGTGTACGCGGCGTGAATGCGTCGAGAGATGCGCGCGAAAGAGGAGAGAAGGACCGAGTGAATCTCTGCGCGATTTATTTACACATGGTCTCCAGAGAGTTGCCCCTAGGCTGCGCGTCAGCATCGCGCAGAAAGAAGCATTAACCCCGTTGCATTGCGAGCTAATCATGTTCTTATCAGCAACGGTATTTTGTACCGCGTTTATTGATATATGATATTAATAACAACCGTGTGCGTCACGTGAGAAAGTAACAATATTAGATATTGATATGGTCCCCCCCCCCCCTCCTCGAGATGAACATTGTTGGAAAATTTGTGTTTTCTTGTTAAAAAATATACCAGTTAAAATTTTTGTGTTAAATATTTAACATATTCACATGTTAATTTAATATATTGCTATTGTGTTAATTGAACTCAAATGTTAAATTATTAAAACTGAAAAAAAGTGTAAAAATAACACAATGTGCATCTATTTTTAATTTTACACAATAGATATGTTCCGTATTATTAGTGACAGGATTTATCTGTTAAAATTTACAGAAAAAAAAAATGTTGATTTTATTCTACAATAGGAGTGAGAGCGATTACAGACCGTCAACATTTTTCCAAATTAATTTTATCATTAAAAATATATTGATTTTTTTTACACAAAATTTATTTCAAATTACTATGAAGTTTGCATTCACATTTTGTGTTGAAATATTAACATAGTATTTTATTAGTGTCACTATCTAACATATCCATATTATGTTAAATGAACACAAAAATTTGTGTGCACCGTTTGAGACATGCGATATATGTTAAATTTAAGCAAATTTTCCAACAGTAAATATATTATTCGTTTTATAAAAAGATTTTATCCCAAAAATATCGAACGTATGGGACATCAAAATATGTGATATCTTTTTCGTCGGAACACATGAGATTTTTATTTCCTGATTTAGAAATTTAAGATTTGGGAATATAATGTCGTTTCATCAAATAATCGATTTGACTGCCGGTTCTCGTCATCATTGTAACAGCGAAAGAATGCACGTACTATCTCGCGTATATAGGGCAGAACCGGCTCTGTTGGCGGCATCTCTCTTTGCTGTATCAATTCTTTCTCATTCCACTCGTAGCACATGTACGTTGCACACGCTGAAATATTGCATCGCTATCGTCGGTGGAGATGGCCAATCGAGGGAGATGGAGGGACATTCTCTTACGTAGAAGCTTGGACCGCGAAAGGTCGCTTCCTAGATGATGCACATCACTGTAATTTACTACGAATGATTCTTATAACAGATGAGAGCGCGGATAGATAATGATCTCGAGGAGGTTACATCAACATATTTTGCTGTTACGTTAATGATATCTTTATTCTCGATATTCCGAAAGACATTGTTGATGCGTTGAAGATCATAATCTCGCGAAGAGATATTCGCAAGATTATGATTAGCACGTGAAGACATTATTCCGAAGGAAATGAAAATTTCCCAAAGAGAGTTTCGAGATTTCAAACAAATTTTACCTTGACAAAACTTTCATCCAGCTCGGTCTTCAGAGCTGATGAAAAAATTCTATCGCAAGAAATATTTAACATTAAAAGAAGAGAACAAAAGAAAAAAACTAATTGACAAATCAAATTTCATTTGTTATCCAATAAAAAATGAAAGAGAGAAACATGTTCATATATTTTTTATATTTTAATTTTTTATCAATCTTTTCTTTACATTTGTTATGATTATGAAACACTCTTAATACTTTTAGTCCGAAGACAGTATCTAGATGGCAGCAGGACGACTCGACGAGAGAAACGCACGACCGGACAGACTCCTCCGCGTGCGAGGGAGACCGCATCCACACTGGTACCACCACCACCATCACAACTACTACTACTACTACTACTTTACCGCGGTCAAAGTAGTGGGGTATACCGGTGTCCCGGCAGACAGCTTGGCGTCCTACGGTTCGCATTACGAGAAACCGTAGCCTTTCTCCGTCTCTTTCGCCCCCTCACACTTCGTACCCCGTTCGCCGTTCGCGGTACCGGATCTCTTGCGCGCTCGCGCTCTCGACTCGCGGGCTCGTCGACTCTGTTTCTCCCCGAAGGGAGTGCTATCCTTAGCCCTCTGATTTCTCGTTCGATTCTCGTCGTGCGATTTAAGTCTCGCGTATCTTCCGCGTCACATTGGTAACGTGCTCGTCTCTACTCAATTATAAAAATTTATTTTTGATCTAAATACGCACGCGTATTTTCAATAATTAAAGTGTTTTAATAATATTAGAATATAAAATAAAATCTATATATTATTAATTTTCTTGAACAAGATTTACTCGTTACATTAAGATTTTGTCTTTATGATTGAGGAAAACAGCGAAAAAAGAGATTTCTCTACGGTTGATTATCCGTACATTGATATGCGAGAATGTTTTGAATGTGTGATTGCGAGAAGCTAGGACATTGAATGCGTGCCATTCAATGAATGTTTGGTCATTTAATAATTTTAGAAAGAAGGTCGATTTTTCTCTTTTTTGTCCTCTTTTTTTCTGCACTTTTTGCAAGAACGAGGGGACAGCTGGTCAAGGTTCAGCTCGACCTCGAGGATCGATCCGTCATTGACGTACGTGAACGGTCAACTGATGCTTCTGGATCGCGAAGAGCATCGCGCGCAGTATTTAAATAAAATAGAGTATAATAATAAAAAAACAAGCTGAAAATTGTGCAAATTAGAAATTTGCACATTGCTTCCTCATAGAGGAATTTTATTTCGCTCGCAAAGCTTAAGATCCTTAAAGCAAGCGAGTTTTTCAATTTTGGCTTCCTCATAGAGGAAGCAAATTTAATACCAACTATCCTTTAATGATACTCTATCCATGTAAAAAAAATTTAGCCCGGAAGTTAGAAGTTGTACAATATATTGCGTACACACATACACGCATACATACATACATACAGACATTTTTTAGGAATATGATTTTTCAACGTTTTACAACCTTTCTAAACATATTGGCATAGAAAACTCGAAAAAAAAAATTTGTTACGAAAACAAAGCTTTCTCCATGAGGAAGCAAAAATCTTTGATACTCTATTTCAGAGTTTGTATTTCTCTTTAGGTTAGGCAGTAAGATGCCAACTGTCGTGATCCAAGAATAAATTTACCGCGAGGGTAATCGGAGCGGAGGCAAAAAGCGATCGATCCAAGCGATCAAGCTCGCTCATGCGTAGAGGACGGACATGAGAATACGCGTGCTCCCGTGTCTTTCACGATACGTAATCTACGCCCGGTCGTATGGCGGGATATCGAGACCCCCCCGAGAAAGCTTAAAGTGGATAAATCACTCCAAGCTCTTCGAGATGTATCCAGTGGGCAAGGCTATCGCCCTATAATAGATTCCGTTTCCCGTTTTCAAAATGTGGATTCGCGAATAACACTAATCGGTGATCATTAATAGTCATATATAATGGCATATAAAAATAGTTTCCTTATACAACTACGCACGTTGTAAGAGCATCGAACAATTCTGATTCGAGATATTCGTCTGGCGATAAAATTAATAGGTTTAGTGAGATCAATTTTTCGCAAAGTGCATTTAATCACGACCAGCAATCTAGAAAACAATTTATCGATTATTCTTTATAGATCGGTGTATTATTAATTCGTAGATTTATTGCGTCAATTTACATAGTTTTATAATATAAATTATTTATATATATTTTTCTATTTTAAATTAGATAAATTAATATTAATATAGACAAATTTTGATTTTTGTTGATTATATTGAATTTCTATATTTATTAAAATTTTTATATCTCAACATTATGCTCTCTCTCTCTCTCTCTTTTAGAATTATGTTTAACATTAATTCGTCGCTTATTAATCACTCCCCAGTACGTTCCATATGATACGTGACTCCAATGATTACGCTTCACCTAATCTATCGGAAGCGATAACTCGCATATCTCGATTACGTTTCACGGCCGTTTTCGCACGAGGGTCAATAACATTGCAACGAATCCTTGATGCCTAAACATCTCGATGTACGTTCTTTACCGAGAATCTTGCCTCGAGCGGCAGCATCGCGCGACTTAATGCAATTCTCGCGACGCGGTTCAATTCGTAAAGCAAACCGTAAAACGACGCGGTAAACGCATTCCGTTCTCTTTAAATAGGCGGCTCTCCTGCGAGATGCTGATGCGCGCTAAGTAAAGGACGCCGCGGTATTTGCGGATCTCCGCATGAGAGAGAGAGAGAGAGAAAGAAATGTCGGCGTTCGATGAAGCGGTCTCCGGTCGCGAAAATTATAAAATTTCTCTCTTTCTCTCTCTCTCCCCGACCACCTTTGCACGCGGATTTGATCGATCATAAAATTTTCTGTCGCGCTTCGCGTACCCTCGTGGATATTTACAGTATCGTCCATGGACTCATCCGTGTCTCGGCCGAAGACTTCTCGAATAATGTTGAAATTGCGGGCTAGATATATCTGGAAGACTGGGATGTATTTCGTGTAGACAAAAGTAAATCTGATTGAATGTGTAATAAAAATGATTAAATTGTCATTAGATTTAGATTTAGAACATTAGTAATTCGCAACAACTCGTAACAAAAAATGTTACCGCGTGAATTCTAATACTTTGTATGAATTAAGTATCAATTGAAACATTGGTATAAATTGCTTTCTTTTTTTTTTTTTTTTTTTAAAGAGTAAGTCTTTTAAAAGAGACAAAAAAATTTTGTCCCTTTGCAATACTTCGACAAACCCATTGACTCGTCGCGCAACACAAGGTCATAATATAGATATTCGATCTCTTTGGTTTGGTAGACCCATGTGTTTAGGAAATGACCCTAGTATGATATAACCAAGTTACATTACCTGGAACCTACGGTCGTACTTCCGGTAAGATCATCGAGTGCACGCGTTAATCCTAGACCTCCAATGTCGATTTTTTTAACCGGTTGTTTTTTGAAATACATTAGAGAGATTTAGATATGTAATTCTAGTGTCTATCGTTTATAATTTATATGAAGCTCTTCGGAAAAACAAGTGGTTTCATTTAAAAGACCTGAAAAACTTGAACGGGAATATTACAGCGATGCTACAGATGTCCCCTTTTCTTCTCTCTTTTTCTCTGACGAGATTAATCGGTTTCTCTATTTCTTTGATTAATCAACGAATCTACAATTACAAATGTAGAAAGTAATGATTCTTAACTGAACCAATGATTAATTAACATTAATTTGATTAAGAGATCCAAAGATTTTTATACACTGGACTTTATATGAAAATCAATTTTGTATACATAAGCGCTTTCTATAAATTTTATTTTCAAATCGCGTAGTGTGTATCGCGTATTGTAGAATTACTGTATAATCATAAATATTATAGATGTAATTTTTTACTCACATTTCATCAGATGTGTGAATTATTTCTTAATATATTTACAAATAGAGAAAGAAATGAAATTAATAAAACTTCGTAAATTTGAAATGGAGACACTCTTACAATTAGTCTCATTAAACTATCCGTGTCGGATGAGGATCTGCCTGGGAAGGCGAATTCTCCACACCTGTTAAAGCCTCACATCACATCGCCGCTGCATTTAGGCCGTGTTTAACGAGCGCTAGCTATACTACACCGGGAAAGACACGCGCATACATACACACACGCACGTGTGCGTGCCGTCGAGTCATAAGTCGGCCTCACGTTTGGCCCTCGCTCGGCCGTGCGAGAGCAAAAGATTCTCTGAATGAACTCTAAAGATAGACCCGGCAACACACGCGCCCTTCCCTTTCACCGTTTCGCTACGTCTTCTTCCTCGGTCTCCTCGGACGCTCTCCGCTTCCTGCCTCTCTTTGTCGGTACAAGCTTCCGCTGTATATAGCCACATCTATCAGATGTGTTTTGATTCGAGTGTAGTATTCTCGCGTTTCGCGATAAAATAACCATCCATATGATCCCATTTAATCTGTTTGTATAATTTAATACTTGATCGGCATTCTTTCCTGGTCGACTTAGGCTATCGAAATTAAATATCTATTAAAAATATCATAAATTTAGTTTTCTCTTAAAAATGATATAAAAGTTTAATAAAAAGAATAATCATTTATTCTAAAATATCTTGCAGATATTATTTTGATGAAAGTTAATTCAAATAATGAGTCAAATGATAATTAAGTTTACTCTCAATTTATCCCAAGTTAGCTTAAGGATGTATATGTCATATGTCAAAATATTGACAAAAGCATGAAAATTTCGTAGACTATTCTACTATTTTTTCTGAGTGTCTGTGCAAAACCTGAGCACAATTCTTTTAACAGTTTGGAAATTATTTAAGTTTAAAGTTAGTATTGATTCTTATGGAAAATCGTGTAATGTAACACTTATTAACAAATTTGACAAGGAAAAAACATTGCCAACGAATTAAAAATTTTCACATGTATTAAGAAAACTTTAATAAATATTTGATTGAGAACTAAAACTTGATTGAGATCCACTTACTCGTTTAAAAGTTATTTACTCAAAATTGTAAAAAAATATTATCTCTCTCTTTCTGCAAATTACTCGTTTTTCTTTGTTTCTTGTAATTGATTTTAGGGGATATTTATAATCAAAAGTTTTATCATAAATTAGGAAAAATATTAATTACAACTATTTTTTTTTTTTTTTTTACGAAGACGTTAAAAACCACATTATTTTGTGATACTTTAATTCTTTTTATAATCCGGATTTATTTATTTATTTTTTCAAACAGTATCAACGTAAGAAATATATATTTTTTTTTAATTTTGACAGTTTTTTGCTACAGCCAATTGTACAGCCAAAACATCTTTAAACAAGAGACACACACATCGCTTGATTCTGCTTTCAAAATAAACGATTCTCGTTTCTCGTGCATGTAAACGATACACCGTAGGAATCTGTGGTCCCAGAACGGTCGATCGAGAGTGTGAACGGGGTTCTTATCCGGTGCGAGGATCGTGATGCAACGGGGCCCGAGACCCCCCTCCCCCTCGTTTGCGCGTCACGATTCTCCTTGTCTTATATTTTTTTATGGTAACAGCGAGAGAGACAGAAATATTTTCGAGGAAATCGTGGGTGGGCGGCTCGGTCATTTTGTCAGTCTCGATTTTGATTGCGGAATCCATGACGATCGATCCATCGCGGATGCAGAAAAAGCGCGGCTCGTCCCGACGACGAGAGACGACGCGTGGGCCGCGATAGAAGGACAAGGAGAACGAGTGATTGAAAACGAGCGAGGAGGCCACCGCCGTGCGTGCATCTTGCTGTCTTATTGTTAGCCGCGGTCCCCTGATCGGTCACCTAGCATACCGTGTATGCGTTGCTTTCGCCCTTTTCTTTCTTTTTATTGAGTAAAAGGTAAAGGAAAGAAGTTACGTTCATATATGTGTTTGCGATCCTAATATAAATATTAACCAAAAGAAACGCTAATAGAATTAATTGTATATAACTAGCCTTCATATCTGTAGAAACTCTATTATTAGGAACTGCATTTATATATTCTTTAGTTACAAACACTATCAGACCGAGAACTTTCCAACAATGGGAAATAAAAATTGAAAAAAATAATCAATTAAGTGTTTTTTTGTCTTCAATTTATTTATGGAAAATTTAATTTATGGAGAAAATTAGAGAAGAAAAAATGACACAATACGGATTTACGGTTATCACGCTTTGAATCGTAAGATTATATCATGCATCATAGAAACAGAGGAATAATCCGAGATATCATTCACCACCCTTGAATACGCTCCGGCGTTACACAAGTGCGCAAAGGTCAAGTGCATGAGGGGTTAACCGTACTCTTTAACACTTCCGTGTTTATTTCAATTACGTGCTTACTATTTTAAGTGAAAGCATGTGTCTTGAGGCAAAACGAGTTTTCCTCTACCCAAACATTGCAATATCTTTAATATTTTTGAAAACGATTTTCTCCCCATACAATTCAAATTCGAAAAAAGTTGCATGAAGAAAAAAAAGGTTTTATTTTATTATTTAATTTTAGTTAAGTAACATTTTTGACACCTCAGTTCGTAAAACTTAATTACATCAGAATAAATATTAAATTATGTATATCGAGATTAATCATAAGACTAATTAAAAATCAATTTTTGATTATAAATTCGACAAAAATTAATTTCTTACTTTTAATATATCTGCTTAAGGCCTGTCTCCGAGAAGGGACGAAAATCGAAAGATTGAATTAGCGGAAAGCAGCGGTTCGTCATCTATTTGACCACCTGTTTGCTTCCACTCAGTTCGACAGTTCAGGAAAACACGAAGGTGCCGAATCTCTCTTACTATCTTACTCTTCCTCGTTCTTTTTCTCTCTCGAACTTTCTTATTCTTTATTACATTGTACATTGCATTATTATAATAATGTGCGTTTTTCTTTTCTCTTTTTTTTTTCTTTTATAAACACCGTTATATGTATGCTTTTGTTCTTAGAAGACTTGTTCTAAAACGTTAATAAAACTTCTTTCTCTCTCTTTCTTTGTTGTATTTTCCACGGGACCACGTGGATATCGGGATTATTATTTTAATATTAGGATTACGTTAGAAACTCTAGTATATGGATCCTTTCGACTCAATAATTCATTAGAATTTTCTAACTTTGGAATATTGGTTTTAGAAGCTTCAAAAACGAGAAATCTTTGCGTTGTTTCTCGGCAGAGTGTTATTTTTGTTATTTTAATATATATATATATGCAATTATAAGTTTAATTCTCTGAGATTCATAAGTCGCAGTACAATAAGAGGGAAGAGCGACCAATTGAAATTTGTGGTATGCGTTCTCGCATTGCAATAGGTATTCGTATTCATCCTCGTATTGCAATCTATATACGCATTGCTATGTCCTCGTTATATATACATATGGTAAAAAATATAACTTACAAACACACTATGGCTGCGTTCCGTAATTCACTGACAGTACTGCCAGCGTATCGTCATCTTTGTTGTTCGCCGAAAGTTAGAAAAGGATGACGACATGTTGGCAGTACTGCCAGTGAATTTTGGAACACATCCTATGTCGGGTATTACTTATAAGAATCGAAATATGGATAACGTAGCTAATATCGAGATGTTTCTCCAATTAAATTCTGCGTCGTGCAAAGGATAATGTGCAACGGGACTTACTTCGTTATTAGCTTTCAGGCTCCTGTGGCTTATCTCGCACTTCTGGATCTTCCCTGGCACCTTTCGCCGATATATGTCCAAAGAAACTGAGATCCCTTTCTTTTCCCCCTCTCTTCGCACCGGGGATCCGATGAAATTCCCGTCTTCGCTCACTTTTGACACTCGCCGCTTCAATCTTACGATCGACACGCAACTCCGATACGGAACACGACGCGAACACTAGATCGATAAACGCGGAACTATTCTCGTATCTCTGCACGGATGTATCTCGTGGATAAGATCTCAAGTATCATATATATATATATATATACGTAAAAAAATCGGAGGGTCGCGGATTCTTTTGATGCGACCGACTACGTGCGTCTTATCAACGTATGCTATCTTACGCGAGTTGACAGTCGTCTCTCTCTCTCTCTTTCTTTCTTTCTCTCTCTTTATCTTTCCCTTCTTGTACACACGGTATCCGTATATGTAAAACGTATTGTACGACTCTCACGCGGTGCGCGATACTGCGGCGCTATATAGACGCGTGCGTGTATATAGTAATGTAGCAGTAGTAGTGGTGGTGGTGGTGGTGGTGTAGTATAGTAGCGGCGGTGGCGGGCAACAGAGATGCGTCGTCTCGCGTAGAGGCTCGAGCTAACATTAACTAGCGCGGACTGCAGCCGCTTATAATATGGCCCGGCCGCGAACCAATGGGATCCCGCGCTCCTTGCCAGACCCCCACCGACCCCCCCGGGCCCTCCGGCCCCCTCTCTACTGTATCTCCGTCGTTCTCGGACCCCCCTCGCGCTGGCTCAATCGCCCTCCTCCCCCTCTTCCTCCTCCTCCATCACCAACACCGTCGCCGTCGCTGTCGCTGCTCTTTCATTCCTCTCTCGTCTCTGCGCGCACCCTTCCTTGCTACATCCACTCTCCCTCCGTCCTCCGTCCATCGTCGTGAGAGAGCCAAGACCCCCCGCGTGTTATTCCCGATTGTCGTTCCTCCTTCGCCCTCTCGTCTCTTTGCGCTTGCATGCGCGAAGAGTGTCTCTCTTTCTCTCTCTCTTTTTCTTCGCTGTCCGGATTCTCGTACCACACGCGCTTTTTCTTTCTCGTCCTTCTTCCTTTTTCTTTCTCTCTCGCCTTTCTTCTTTCGCATATATACTTCCTCTTTATCCAATCACCATGTCTTTGTCAATCTATTGGTTTTTCTTCTTTCTTACCTATGGGGCCACTAGCCTATGTTGACAGAGATAGATAGATAGATAGATAGATAGATAGATAGATAGATAGATAATAGATAGATAGATAGATAGATAGATAGATAGATAGATAGATAGAGAGAGAGAGAGAGAGAGAGAGAGAGAGAGAAATTATTGAGAGCAGATCGACAGAGACAGAAAAAAGAGAGAGGGAACGAGGGGGACCGACTCGCGGCGGCTCTCAACATGGGTCGGGGACCCGGAACGAGCGCGGACCTCTAGAGTGCTAGAGAACGCGGGTATACGAGCGCGAGTAGCGAGTTGTTTACTGCTATAGTAACGAGAGAGTAATAAACACAAGTAAAAATAAGTCTTCGGAGAGAGAAATGCGGTTACTTTCTTCCGTATCGTAAATTCGATGATTCCTCAACTTTCCGGAAGTAATTTATGAGATGCACAATGCAGACGAGAAATGTACTGAATGTAAATGTCCCCAATCCCCAATCCATATTGAAGTAAATGAGATCATTTTTTAAAATGTGTTTTTAGAAAACCTTATTCTTTTTGTGACATTTGTTTGCAATCATAAATTATACTTTTCTTTACTTAATGATTTATTGCAAACTCAACAAATCTTTTTGTTGACTGATTATATGAAAAATTTTATTATATGAAAAGTTTCTTACTGATTATATGAAAAGTTTCATTATATAAAAAGTTTCTTACGAGCTAATTTCGATTATACAGAGACTGCTACAAGATGGCAATTAAAGAATGATAAAATATACATCAATATGTACATTTGAATACATCAGAATTAGCTGTGGAGATCATAAAGATGCGATTATAATTGTCGTAAAAATCGTACTACGATTAAGACTACGGTTAAGACTTACTATTATAAAATTCCATTATGCAACAGCATGCGCGTAATGCTCCAATAATTATATTACATGAAGAATGACTCAAGCGGAAAAATGACTCGCGCAAATGTCGTGGGCATAAAATCGTTTAACGTATTAGAAAAATTGGAAATTTATGTTTTGAAAAAATTAAGTATATATACCTATTTTTTAATATAATTTTTTTCAATATACATGATAATCCTTGCAAAAAATCATTGCATTTTGTAAATTAAAAAAAAATATATTTTAACAATATATTTAAACTATCAAAAAATCCAGACTATAAATACTTATAAATAAATTAGAACATTTCACGGGAAGGAGGGAAAGAAAAAGAGAGAGAAATACATTTTTTCTACGAGTATCTGACGCAACTTTAACAAGCGTTAAATATTTAAAAAATTCGGCGTAGACAAACGACTGAAAGAAAGGCAGTTACTTGCGATTTATTTTGGCTAAGAGTAAGCATAAAAATTTAGACGACCATGTGATGGGTGTGTATGTGTGTTATTTGGGACTCCAACCGCTCGAAGCATTTCGCGCAAACTCGTTCGACGGTTGCATCAACCAAGTCGAGACGACTGCCGTAGCTGTAGCGCCTATTAAGAGTGTCGTACATAATGACACGGTATCCCCTCTACTTTTTTTTTTCCTTTGTCCCCTTTGGCTCGAAGCAAGGAAAAGAATTCCAGAGAGGCGAAACCAATTATTCTATCCGCCTGTCCTTTCATCTAATTGAGATATTGCATTTTCATTTATGATAATCGCTTTTGAGCCGATGCTCGTATCGTCTCGTGAGGAATTAAGGATCCAATGATTCCATCAATCATCAATAAGTACGAGCCGATAATCCTAAGCGTGGAGAAATAGATATCTGCAGAAGAATATCGGCGATTACACGTGTTGCGTGACATAATTTATGTAATAAAGTTGATTATTGTCTGATGATTGTTAATTGGCGCGAAGAAAAGTATTTATTATCGTAATGAACATAATACATTCATGAAAATATCGTATAATATAAATTTCGTTAGCCTTGAACAAGATTATTTGGCGACGTGTTGATAGCTCAACCTTGTTGAAAATTCATATTAATACGCTCGATGTACTTATATATACCGGCGCAATAGTGGGTGCACCTTGATTTACGTATTGTTGCATGTAATCGCCGGTTATTTCTGGCCCGGTTTAGCGGCGGGCCCGAGATAAGGCTGATAGAGATAAAACTTCATTGTAGCTTAATGTCGATACCTTGCGACGACGAAACGTTGCGCGCGTTGCGAAAAGAGTATGATAAAAGTGTTCGCGGGCGTAGAACTGAAAGGGAAAATGACGTGCGAGAACGAGTTTTCGGATCGAGCCATAGAGCAACAGCCAATAACGAACAAGTTTTACGTTATGAGCAGGACGGGAGATAAGGCGCGATAAGGGAACCGGAGGTTTATTATGAAAGACACTCAGGTCTGACCAATTCCCCATGTCTGGGAATATCAGTAACGAATGTGCGCAGCACTTTTCTGTATCTATCAATATCGTCACACACAGACTTTTCAATAAATATAAATTCCAATCTCTTCTCGTTTTGGAAAAAGAATGTCATTACACATTTTAATTTCATATACAAATTTAATTATAGTTAAAATTTAATTAAAGAATTTGCGAATATATTTACTATTGTAAGTTAAAATCGATTGAAATTTTAAGAATGTAAATGCGAATGATTACATCATAAAAAAAATTTAATTTTTATTATTAAAAATTCCTAAAAGTAGAACAATGCGAGTTATTCTTTTCGAATAACAATATATGAAAGAAATGTATTTTTTGTGCCTGTTTGTTCGGCAACTTTATTGATTGTAACAGTCTGAATAGTTGCATGCACACAAATGCACAATACAAATCGCGGTTTCAAACTCGACCGAGCACTTTCCCGATCGGCTTTTGCGTCAATCGCTTTCGCGTTTGTCTTAAGCCCGTTCTACATTGATCGCATGTCGCCAGTCGCAAGCAAATCGACCAATCACAATCGATTATTCCGTCGAATATTCGACTGTGATTGGTCGATTTGCTTGCAACTGGCGACATGCGATCAATGTAGAACGGGCTTTAAACGACGCGTTCGTAAGCGCGTCGCAAACAGATCCGCCGTTTCGTGAAATGAATAGATTCTTAAGAGCTCTTTTCCTTTTTTCGATCGTTTAGTTACCGGAAATCGAATAACCTTCAATTTCACACAATTTGAAAATTTGTGTTTTCTTGTTAAAAGATATGCCAGTTAAAATATTTGTTAAATATTTAACACATTCATGTGTTAATTTAATATATTGCTATTGTGTTATTTGAATTCGAATATGTAATTATTAAAACTGAAAAAAAGTGTAAAAATAACACAATGTGCACCTATTTTTAATTTTACACAATAATATGTCAATATGTGTATTATTAGTGATAGGATTTATCTGTTTAAATTTACAGAAAAAAATGTTGATTTTATAATACAATAGGAGTGACAGTGACTACACACCGTCAATAACATTTTTCCAAGTTAATTTTGTCATTAAAAATACGTTGATTTTGACATATTCATATTATGTTAAATTAACACAAAAATTTGTGTGGACTGTTTGGGACGTGATATCTATTAAATTTAACATAAATTTTTCAATTATGCATCGAAACTTTTTACATCGAGTCTGAAACTATTCTGTAAAAAAATGTACGTCATATAATTATTTGATTTCATTCAAAAAGGTTTTTTATAAATAAAAATTGTATGGATGTTTTATAAGTAAATTAGACAAATGAGTGAATCTCTTTTTCGGTGATGCATCTCCTTTGGTTATAACGCTCCTCTTTGGAAAATACGGAGGATGATGAATTTGCTGATGAATGACGAATGACGATGCAACGTATGTAATATTTAATCATGCGCGATCTTATGTTATTACCCGTTAAGACGTGATAAATGATGATCGCACGAAATCAGATAAGCGGCGCAAACATTCAGTATTTCTGGAAAACTAAGAATATCCATATCCACGCGAGATTCGCCAGCATCGAGCTGCCAATCAATCTCATCGAGAGATGCATAGAGACGCACCAATGGCGTCATGTGGCCAATTATATGCGGGGATTTATTCGTTCTTTCAGAGACGCGCCAGTGCATTTTCCACGGCTTTATCTTTTCTTTATTTATACTTTTTCTTTTTTTTTTTGCATCGTCGAATGATAAGAAGTTACGTAATGTTATGCCTCGTGTCGAGAAAAGCTTGGACGAATGATTCACTTAACTAAATTGCTGCGTAATGCCGGGGAATCTTAATTAAGCTCAATTACGTTATACTCGGTAAGTGTAGCGGCCGATAATTCCATTTTATATGAAAAACTGCGAACGATGATATAATGGAAAATAAATTTCCGAGAGACGTGATTTATATATAAATATCTGACATGAGTCAAAACGACGAATGTCTTTGCTGCGGGAAGTTTACTCGGAATCGCTTCTTATGCATAATTAATTAAGGTTTAGCACATTCTAGCTACATTCTAGAGACAGAAGTCTGTCGGAATGATTATTTGTTGAAACAACTAGAATGCTTGCAGGCAATTTTTTATATTACTTGAGTTTGTAAGTATTAAAGCAAAACAGAAAATTAATTTGTTTGAATTATTCAATAAAATTAAGGCTGTTTGAGGATAATATTAATTATTAATTATAATTTACTTGATTGATTTTGATTCAAGATAATCGATTTATGTCCTGCCATTTATAATTCGTATATGACATTATCTAAATGCATTTTGTGTACGTTGTGATAAATAAAGAGGACAATAAGAAATTTTTTTTCCAGCCCCAAGTAAAATACCATGTCCAAATGTTGTGAGATTAACATATCTATGAAATGTTGCGCTGAGAGGGAAAAGGCTCGCAATACGCGTCTACATATTCAGTCTCGTAAGACGCGTTTGCGTGAATGATAAATTATACCGATGTGTCTTCGGTCATGTGCAGATTTTTTACTGACAATCGTTTCTCTTATTATGAATGTATGCACGTGATCAGAGGATAACGATTATCTGCAAAAAATTGATAAATGAGCAAAGAAACATTATACTGATATCGCCCATACCGATTATACCGACAGTCCTTCGCATCGGTTACGAAATAAATGTAATCGTGGATTCGATTTAGAGATGATAGATTTAAAAGATGGCCGAGAAAGTGTTTCTTACTGAAACTTTGAGGAGCACTCGAGGGGCAGGTATATAAGAGAATCAATATATATGATTAGGACACCCTGTATTAACGCACGAACGCGGAACCTAAGTCGATTGATGTATCAACACATTGATTGCCTCATCCTTGCTATGAAAAACAGCAGCGGATAACTGTATTTCAAGTTTCCTGCGATTTCTCGTTACTTGAAGGTACCGCTATAATACATTGCCCTAATACTAATTAGTTAAATTATAAAAAATTGAAAAAGTATTTTAAAATTGCACTTTGAATAAAATAGCAATAGGCTTTGCATTTAGCAATTACTATAAGTTTAAATAATATTTTAATGAATTAATTAATGATTATTTGTAAATTATTCTCTACACCTTAACGATCCATTTGCGCAACATCCTCGAAGCCTGATGGAATATCTCTATATTGTAATAATAAAATTAATTATGTGACTGTAAGATTTAACTGCATGCATTAATCGTACTTTGAAAATTTAAGCAGACCAAAAAACTAAAATTACAATTAAAATAAAAAAAAAACTAAAAATTGGATACATATAGTGTAGTATAATATATAGTATCTATAATATATACACACACACACACGCGCACGTACACGTTAACTAGGTGCATAATCAGGAAATAAATTTTGTTGCGAATTACCGTCGTTATTTTCGGCTGATCGATCGATAATCAAGACGGACAAATTGAAGCTTATTCCATGCAAAGTGACATGCAAAGTGACATACAAACTGCTCGATGATAGGAATAATTCGCGATCAGTTCGGTCGATTATTTGCCGATTTATTATTTCGATAATGTTATGCGGCAAATCGATTATGGATACGATCCTTATTTCGACTTCCTCCTTCGCCAATAACGGCAATAAGGAAGGAATATCGCGGTCGCGTGCGGCTATCTTCATTCGAGACCTTCTGCAGCGCGTTAACCCGAGCTCGTAGGGTTTATTCTGGCGACAAGGTTGAAGAGATCGATGAGACATAAAAATAAAGTATCTCAACTTTCAGATTACATCTCCCGTAAATAAATTTGATTATTTTGAAAATGCTTAAAAAGAAAATTTATTCTGGCGATAAGATTAAAGAGATCGATTCAAATATACAAAAATATAAAAACAGGATAAGCAAAAAATATATAAGAAATAATATATATATAGATCTGATGTGAATATAGAACTTGTTGTAAATGCCAAAAATAACAATTTTAAATATTTAATTATTTTGGAAAAAATAATAGGGAAAATACTCTTCATTTTGAATTCACTTCAAACATCATGAGTATCGCTATACATTAGAGTTGCAACGAATATTAGGCAACTATTTGATATTCTACCTATTCGGCAACCTTTTTACTATTCGGTCGAACTCCGAATATTAGTCTACTCTTCGGCCGAATACCGAATAGTTTTAAATGTAAAACTGGAAGGAAATAGTAGCTAATAGACTGTGCCACTTCAGTCGCGGACGCGTAGTTTCAACATGCTCGAGTACCTAATTTATTTATTTATATATCTAATAAAATAAAATTTTAAAAAACATTTGTCGTTATATAATGCGGAGAGGCGCGGTCGGGAATGCCGCGCGCCCGCTGCATTGTTTTCGAATAGTCTATGTTGAGCCGTTGACCCTAAAATCGTGCCTAATATTCGCCGAATATTCGGTTATTCGGCACATGGCCTTGCCTAATATTCCGTATTCGGTATTCGGTCGAATATACTATTCGTTGCATCTCTACTATACATATATGGTATATTTTGCGAATATTATTGGCCTCTGTATAATCATTGACGCGAAAATGGCTCTTCCTTTTTTTCAGAGAAAATTATTTTTACGCATCGATAGCTCTTCTTTCACAACGAGTCTTCGTATTTCTCATGATCGCGACTGTTTATTGAGCTGAAATCGCTGCGTCCTCACCTTGTTTGAGATCATAGCCGTACATATATCGGCACGAGAACGGTGAGAGGCTCGGCTGCGGCAAGAAAGCGTCCCAACAGAATCGCACGAGTGTGTATGTACACTCGCCAGGAGAAAGATTTCTGTACGAGGCAAAATTGAACCAGGTTCCAATTCAAGTTGCCACGTGCTTCCTCGCGTGCATGCGTTTCTTTCACTTTTCCTCGATATTACTCCCCCCCCCTCCCCCCCCTCCCTCTCGTCCGGTCCACCGCCGTTCTCACTCTCGGGATACTCGTGTATAGTGACGTCGTGAACTTGGGACTCGAGAAGGTTCGTTCACATAATCGTCAGAATGAGCACTTTTTTCACTTCCTCGTTTCACGATGATCTCGACCAATCGGCAGATCTCATCATTCTGAGAGAAAGAGTCACGTGACGCGTAAATTCCCGTCACTCTTCAATTTTCCACTCGCCACGATGTTCAACATGGGGAGAAGTTGCGCAATCGATCTCCTGCTTACAATGTATCGATGCTTGTCGTTTTCCATATCGTTTTTTCCGCTGCTCTTATTTCATTCGCTTTGTTCACCGAGCCCGGGCTTTGTGGTTACAATCGAATTTTGCATTGGAAAAGCTCGTTCATAATTTCCAGAAATATAATAAAGCTACAACCGGAGCGCTGCTCTCTCACGAAGGAGAAAGAGACTGTCCCGTATTTAGGACCGTATCATGAATCTGTAGAGACTTGAACGATTCGGTTCGTCGAATCGCGCTCGTATATAGGGAAGAACTTTATCGTATCGGGGACCATGCACGAGTCCGGATTCTCTCTGATGGGTTAATAATGTCCGTATCCGTGCTAGTCAGCGGTCGGTCACGCCGATTTTCTCACGCTCGCAAAGCGCGCGGACAAGCAGATCACGTAGCACGGAAAGAATTTAATTCGCCTTTAAAATTGAGGAACGCAAGCGATCGTCCGTAATGTTCGTAATGCCTCGCACGGACGTTCGTTCCGAAATATTCCACAAGTCGTGTTTTGTTCTCGTAGAACCTTTGAATATAATATTCGCCAACGTCGGAAATAAAATTCCGTAAGAGAGAATTTTAAGAATCTCGAGGAATTCACTGTGAATCTTCGCGAGAGTCTTCATCCACAAACGCGCGATTACGCCGACGCACACTAGGTATTTCCGATTTTCTGTCTTCTCGAATCACCTGTTCTCCCGTCTTTTCAAAATTTTGCAGATACAATCTCAGAAAATCGGAATCTCGTAGATACAGAGAATGTATCATCGATTTGGGAATCTTTACGAAGAGAGATCCGTGTATCTCGAGAATTCGAAGATCTTTCTTCTCTTCGACGTGACGTGACGAAAATTCCCGAACACGTAACTTCCGAGAGTTCCACGAACTCCGATCACACTCGAATCAGATTCTCCATTACAAAAAAAAAGGAGAGCAGCATAAAGCGTATCTCGTGCACGTGAACGATTTCCAAGAGTTCGTATATCTAGGAAGGCCTCGATTTCTTTGATGTCATATACTTATAAGAATTCCGAGATACGTGATTCGGCGGTTGGCGAACAATGTAAAAGGCACAATGTAGATTCGATTTCGGCAATCACGTCGAATGCGAGCTGACCGAACACAGGAGAGACTCAGCGCCCGCGACGAACACTACTGACGGCTTTATCCGTCGTCATGTAGGGTCCTGCATCGGAGAGTATATGGGTTTAGGTCGCGGGCTCTCTCTCTCTCTTTCTCTCTCTCTCTTCTCCTCTCGCATTATGTGCTCCCGGTAGGTATAGAGTACTTAACACAGTTAAACGGACGAACCCTCTTGCTGATATGTGACAGGCGACGCGTTATGCGCCCAGCTTCCGCGAATAGCTTTTGCGCCAGACGACCGGCCTGGATCTCCGTTCGTGCCATTTTATGAAAAATCGTAGAAGCGTGCCATACGGTCTTGATGATGATGGAATTTTGG
>NW_021849774.1:256135-298847 GCF_003651465.1 Formica exsecta | reverse complement strand
AGAGAGGGAGAGAGAGAGAGAGAGAGAGAGGAAGAGAGAGAGAGAGAAGGGGGGGGAGAAAGAGAGAGAGAGAGAGAGAGGGGGCAGAGACTCGAAGGGATAAATTTCGACGAATTGAACAACGTAAACACGGGAAATGTTTCGTTCTTACGTGCTTTTATACCGATGAATGAGTAGACATCGATGAACGACTAAATCTGTTCTTTTTTATTGCCATACCTAACATTAAGATAATATACAGGATGTCCCAAACCTACCGCACCACCTGCTAATGGCGAGATGATTTTTCTTCAGCGAAAATGTCGAGGGAGGTCATTATTTTTTGCAAGTTACCAATTTTTTTCATCATGTATCTTTGTAACTAAGCTTTAAATTATAATTCTCTCTCTGTCTCTCTCTCTCTCTCTCTATTGAAATAAACTCTAATCTTTTAACTCTCTATAAAGTTTAGTTTGCAAAAAGCCCTCCTTTTTGGATCGCTTATAATATGGAAATTATTGATACCTCGACATTTTTGCTGAGGAAAAATTATCTTAAAATGATCTCAAGAATCTGTCATTAGCAGGTGGTGCGGTAGATCTGGAATACCATGTATAGTGTTATCAAAATTTTTTCATATTATGCATGTTAAGAATTTAATGTAATTATTTATTTTGAGGAATTCGCGATTTCTTTATCCTTTTTTTTTATTACTAAAATTTTAAATAATTCCAAATAGAGAGATTCATAATAGAGTTCCAAAACGTGATTGAGTATTTCTCAAAGCTTTTCCTCTCAATCTCAATTATTTCGCTATAATTTAAATAAGATTCGATAAAACTTATCGAAGAGCAAAGGACTTTATATCTTTTACACGTCATTACATACCTATCACTGTCAATCGTCTGTATAATGACTAATATTCCCGACAAAGGAAAATCCACCACGATACCCATATAAAAATTTGACCTCGCTGTTTAGTTCCGCGACTCACAATTTATGCATTTCGCATATTTTCTTTCATAAAAGATATTGTAAGATAGAGGAGAAAAGGAACTGTCGTATACATTCATGATCAGAGAATCTGGTATCGAGGTGGTCCAACTTTTCGATTCGAGGGAACGGATGTTTGTAGTGATGAGCGACCATTAAACAACATGAGCAGGAAACTATCATATGATAGTGATTCATGTGTATATGATGTATATGATTTCACAAGTCGGAAGATGCGCACGCGAGAGAAAGAGAGAGATGAATAGGCAGCGAGACTTAAGCACGGGATACAAGCAATTCATTCATCAATGATTTATCCAAAAGGGAATACTCGTGCGTTCGATTCAGCGCGCTTCTAGGAAACAGGAAGATATATCAGCCAGATGCCATCCTTCCAGCGAACTCTTCTGGGTTAAGCGTTTCCGCGAGAGGGTATGCGTATTCTATGACGATATTGCCGCGATTTCTCGCTTCCTATCATCTCGTCTCAAGCGTTCGTCAAAAGATTATCTTACGACACACATGATGAATTCCTATAATATAATAGATGATTTAAAAACGTGTTAATTTATACGGGGTGTCTACCCCTGGAAAAACATGGAAAATCTGGAATTCTCAGAGAATTTTTTTGTACCTGGAGAAATCAGGGAATTCGCATGGAATTTTATTGAAACTCGGGGAATTTAAAACAAAAATTCTCTCTTTGATAATTTTGTTCTTGCAATTCTACTGTAAGCAGTAGGCAATCCGTCAATAAGCCAAGTTGTGAATTATGTGTTTAAGATAGTTGTCTCCCAAATCGCAATTAACAAGAAAAATTTGAAAATTTTACTATATATTAATAAATGTGGTATCTACATGTTTGTACAACTTAAAAGCAATTCCGAACCGACCGTCCCGAACGCGAGATAATCGCTATCAAAAATTGCACTTTTTATACGTGTCGCATACGCAAAACGTACGAAAATCTTGTATTTTGAATTTTAATAATTAGAAAGAATAACAAGAAAGTGATGGAAAACTAATATAAAGTAGAAGAATACTTTAGGAATTCTATTTAAAAAAAACCAAAAAGATTATTGACCGTTTAGTTTTAGAAATACAATAATAAAAAGACCTCGCGGTATTATTTCATCCTTGTTATTCACCGAAAGTTAAACAAAGACAGATGATGCTCGCGAACGTTGCGGGCGTCGACTTGGTAATAGACAGAAATAGTACAGAATGTCCAAAAGTTTTCAATCGGTAACCGTAGGTAGTCGGTAGTCAGATGTTTTAACGTTGACTCAGAGTATAAAATTTTGGATTGTACTGTCGCAAGAGCTTAAAATATATTATAAATATATATCTATCTCTCTGTTTATATTTTGAATGTCTTAACAAAATATTGAATATGCAGTCCATATTCTTTATTTTAATTTTTAGTGATAAAAAATGAAAATGTTATGCAACTTAAAAATTTTTATCTTAACGAAAGCTATTTGGTTTTTTTTTCAGTACATTTGTAAATCTAGGACTTGAAACTTAAGTGGCTTTGTGTTTTCTCTTGGTATGAATAAAAAGAATTATAAAATGCGTGCAATAAAATAACTTATTTTAGGAAATTGCACCAAAAATTCTTTAAAATATTCTCTTTACCTGGAATTTTGAACAAAAATCTGGGAGATCTGGAAATTTTCAGGGAATTTTTTTACAAAATTTAGGTAGACACCCTGTATTAGTGATTAAATAAATTCGAATACAAGCATTTAATTATCTCACAATAAAATCTCAAAATCAGAGATAGCGATAATAGCGAATATCGTGATGATGGTTGTTAAGAATCTCCCCGGAGCGATTTCTCTCTCTCTCTCTCATCATCATTATATTTTTGCCGATATTACAAAATCTCGTGAATATACTTCCACCATCGTCATCGTCGGCGATCTCTTCCTTCAGGCTACGTTTTTGCCTGCACCGAGGAGAAGGTGGACCGACACGCTCGCTCTCGCGACCAGAGTGGATATGTATGTACAGTACATATGAGGACAGAGATGCCGAAGGTGGCGGCGGCAGCTGCGGAGGAGAAGGAGAGCGAGAGAGAATTTCCTTTTGCAGCCTATGCGGCGGCGGGTAGGACGCTATAAATAACCCGACAGCCTCCCTGAGAACGGAAAGTAGCTCGCCTTCGAGTTCCGTAACGAATTCCCGGGATTACTTTCTGGATCAGTGGCCGCTCTCGCGAGCGCAGTTCTCCGCCATCGATTAATGAATCGCTGGAGATTCAAGTCTAACCGTGAACATATTCGATGAATCGAATATCGTCGCGATAAGATTAAGCAAAATCCAAAAATTTATACCGCAAAAAGATTGTCAAAAACAAGATACACGATACACGTACATCGTATATTAACCCAGACAGCACAAAACGTCCTCAGGATCATCCTGAATATGTCCAGGATGGTTCAGGATATTTGTAGGATGTTTTAAGATATTATTATAAATATATTTTATGAAAATTTAATATGCATACATGATTACTTTCGGTTATGTAGGCTATTTAATATAATTTAGAAATTTTAAGTATTGTAATAAGTATTAATGTCCTATAAATGTCCCCTGGATAACCCCTGGATGTCTGCCCTGTCTATTATATTGAATGTCCTTTGGATTTCCAGAGGACATATACATGTGCAATTAACTGTTAACATTAATTTCGTTTAATATAAATATCATAATTGAATTTGATGCGCACATTTTCACATATTCAAAATTATTATTTATTTAATAATTTATGAGAAATGTTACTATGCGCAACATTCCAAAAACTTTACAAAAAATAGTATTCAACCGCTAGTTCGTTTGTTTACCGCTATGCAACGCGCAAACTCGTATTTGAGATTTGGTCATGAGAATTATATAAAGCTTGCAAAGAGCAACTAACAGGAAATTAAAAATATAATTATTTTTTATCAGTTCAATTTCTGATGCAATCCCAACATAGGGAATTCAGATATTGGATTGTTTTGAAAATATTACACGACTCAAACCCGGAAGCCAAACCTAAAATATTCATGTACAGCACGAAAACCTCAAATATTAAAGAACGTGAACTATTTTTAGTATTAGATTTTTAGTATTGGCAGTAAATAACAGAACGCAATCTTAATTTATATTTAAATTTTAGAATTTGTTCCTTTTAACGTATGAAAAATATCCCTAACATATCCTATAGAAATCCTTAAGATGTTCCACAGGATCTCCCTGGATTCTCCAGAGGCTAGTGTACGGCTATCATTTACTCTTCCTCAGGACATCCAGAGGAGATCCGAGGATTAAAATAGGATATCCTCAGGATATCCTACATGTATGTCCTGGATGCCCTTTGGACGTCCTAAGGACATCCTTGTGCTGTTTGGGAACATTCTGCTGTTATACGTATAGAGATAATGCCTGTATTTCCTTGGGAATTATGACATTCTTTTGATGTTTATAACGATAACTTTCGTTAATAATATGCATTTGTATTCGTTATATTGAAGCCTAGATAATTGAAATTAAGCAAAGTATGAGATCCTTAATCATATCAGAGAATCGTTTAAGGAAATGCAAGTGCGATTTATATAGGATATTATTATCAATTAAAATATTAATTACACAAAGAGAATAGATTCAATATTTTTTTTTAAATTAAAGCGTTGAATCAATCAATATAAAAAATATATATCTAAATTTTCATTCAATTTTTTTATTGACGCTTAGCAATATTGCTCGAAAAAAAAAATGAATGAATCGCACATCTACGATCCTTGAATCTCGTGTTATTAATAGAAACCGTCGAAAGAGAGTTGCGAAGGCACGAGCGGGAAGAGACGCATCAGACGAACACCTGCGCGTGGGAGCGTGCCTCGGAACTAATGTATCTTTTTACCGTGATCAGCAGTACTCGGAAGGGAATTATCTGTCCAACGTAATTCGAAGACAGTGAGAGAGTTTGAGATGTGCGAACGTGCGCGTCCGAGCGAGTGAGAGCTCGCTCGCGTGGCAGAGGATCGGCAGAAGGGAGTCGCGTCCGTCTCCGCGTTTGTCGCGATGTCGAAACAGAGTCGCAATGTTACATCGATAACGTGTGCTTCGATTTACTTTGGAAGCGAATTTACGTAGAAAGTCGGAATGTGTACGTTTTACTTACCACCGTATGTTTAAACGCGAGCCCATTCTTGTGACTATTATAATATAAAAAGCTGTCCATTTGGGAATCATTCGGATTCTCTCTATTTTAGCGAAACGAGACCGTCGCTCTATTGAAGCCATGTACTATTTGAAAATAATCTTTATTAACTAATTTATTGTTCATTTGTAAATTGTACATTGTTTTTATACATATTTATTTTTAAATTTTGCAAGCTAATAAGGGTCAGATGCAGAATGGTAGTGCATCAGTTTCAAAGAAAATTTTTTTTTTTTTCAAACTGATTAATTTTGCATAGGACACACATTTTTCTTATTGTTAGTATTATACCAAGTGTAAATGAATCTCAATTCAAGATTTACATTTAATAAATCTCTCATGCTCCCTTAAGGATGTTTTGGCTATACAATAGCAAAAAGCTTTCAAAACTTAAATAAAAAAAAACATGTTTTTTATGTTTATACTGTTTGAAAAATGAAATAAATAAATCTGGATTATAAAAAGAATTAAAGTATCAAAAAATAATATGCTTTTTAACGTCTTCATAAAAAAAAATAGTTGTAATTAATATTTTTTCTAATTTATGACAAAAACTTTTGATACCTCCTGAAGTCAATTGCAAGTTAGAAACAAAAAAAAGTGGCTTACAGGAAGATTTTGGGTTACTATAATTTTGCTATAATTTTTAGTAAATAACTTTATGTCAGATTATTGTAAGTGCCTTAAAAATCGTGGCGACCGTTACGAGGACCACCCTGTATATAGTGTTTCTGCTCTCAAAATCGCTCAATGGATAATTATTGGATTATCATTGAACGATGGGCGATATTAAATAATTTTTAATGCGATATAACGGAGCACGCAATTATGACGTCGAGATGTTTTTGTATGGATAAGATCTTTATCGTCGAATAAAGTAACAGTCGGTTCTCTTCCTATTAAGACACGTGTTCACTCAACTTCGACGATACCGCGTATGCGCGTGTTTGTGTGTCGCGATATATTACGTATATAATTGATACATGCATTACACATCGATAGCTCACTGAAGCGATTGCGAATTATCGCTGTGCGACCAACATCGCGTAATCGACGACGTTTTCGAACGATACACTTCCGAGATGATAAGCGCGGGTGTGTCGTTGTTTATCGCGGATCCGATTAATATCACATGAGCGACAATATTTATAATCGATCATTCATAAATGCTTACAGTTTAAGAATGTCAGCTTAATCGTTAATCTAAGCTTATTTCGATAAGAGAAATCTCTCTCCCAATACTTTTATACTTATTATATTTGGTATTTAATTCCAAAAATGTGAATCATAATAAAGGTTTTTATAACTACATTAGAATAAAAATTAATTATATATATAAATAAAAAGATAGCGACAAATAATATTTGATGACTTTATTAAGAAGAGATCGTTTTTATTTTTCCTGAAGAATTTGTTATAAAAGTTTAACATAGTGAACCGAAAAATGCATCAAAACGTTAAAGAGCTATAATATACAAACAAGAAATCTCGAGTGTTTTCTTACCACTCAAATTACGGATGAAACTCGATCTTCTATTTGTCGAAGTCACTGTCAACGGGTCAAGATCACGTCGGAATGACGTCGTAATGACGAGGGACATGCGTTTCGTGGCTATAAACTCCGCGCGACGAAATCAAGACCAACGTCTTGGCATCGCATGCGTGTTGACTCGACGATTATCGCGATTGGATGGAATATAAAAAAAATATCCGAATCATGAATATTTTACACGCGAAATATATATTCAAATTACAGATACATATATTCAATGCGAAATAAGCACAATGGAATATTTTTGATGTTTAATAAAATACTACGACAAATATTAATATCTGTATTCAATAACGCATAAATTATAGTGAGAAAATAAGAAAACAAATAATGCCAGATGTAAATGTTGCTAAAAAATAAAATAGATATCGTTTTATTTGTATAGAATTGTAAGGATTATTTGCTTATCTATGTCGAATATCATAATTGAAAGTATCTCATTACGATCAATCAAGTCTTTTATTACCGAAAGAAGTACGTGACGTAGCTTTGTCCACGTTTAGAGTTTAAATTGACAGTAGTATACGAACGGTCCGTTCCGCCCGATCAGACACGGACATTTAATTCGCGAACGTTCCTACATTGAACTTCGCGATGGATCGAAACGACACACGTAAGTCGCTTTCGCAAGTGAGCAAAATGCCATACTATAAGGCGCAGATAACGCAATGGCCAACGGTCCGAGCGCGATTTTGTCGGAGAGACAGCGCGACAGAAACTCGGCCGTATTCGCCGGCGCGCACGCCTTGCGAAAGAGATTGGCCGCGTTCAGTAGAGAAAACCGCTCAGTAGCAATCGAACGTGATTGGCTCTTACTTTTAGAACCAACATTTGTATACCCAAAAATAAATATATATACATCATTGCAAATTCATTACATTGCAATGTTGCTATAATATTTTGTTGCAATATTCCTGAAAGCGGACATTTTATCATTGCTGCAATTCCACAGCAATGATGCAGCAACATTTTGCAGTGAATTTGCAAAGTTGCAATATTGCGGTGAAAGATTGCTACAATATGTATGCAATCTTTGTGTGCTGTATGGGAAGCGAGCGGACGGAAGTGACTATATATAAGTGGACGATCAAGATGGCCGCTCAGGGACGAATTGCAGCATGACAGAGATACTGGAAGTAACTCAAAGGCTTGGCAATGCACCATGATCTTACAATTAACACTTATTAATAATATTTTTTTAGTCTAATATTGGCTCTTCCTCTCACTTATTTAGAATCGATGATCGTGCGCAAAATAAGTGCAGATTGGAACAAATAAGGCAACAAGTGGCTGTACACGGTCTTGAAAAACGTCAAAAAAGTGGACAGTCAAGATGGGTACTGATGACGTACTACCGTTCGCGATAAGTCTACCCCCACTACCGATATGCTCACTCCTGTTATTCTTTACTCATTGGTCGAGCCCTCCCATCGTCATCGATGCAACGTCGATGCAACGTCGATGCAACGTTATCATTGCAACGACGCAATGACGTCGCGTGACGAAGTCGAAGTCATTTGTATCGGCGATCGTAAAAGTCGCGAAGTCAAAGTCCGTCGTCTCTCATGTTATCATCGTGCTATGCGATTCATTCAGAGCTTCGCTCATTATACAGCAAGCATGTACGGATATACGACACTCCGCAGAAATGACATGTGCGTTTCTAGTTATATCATAACATAGTAAAAACGCGTGTATCGTTTAAAAGGGCAGTAAAAAAACAGAAACTTCTGATAAAAGCTTGGTAAAAAACTGTTTTTTACTCCCCCAAAAATAGGTTTTTTATTCCATTAATTACACAGAATGTCCATTTTCAAAAATTTATAGCAAAAATATAATTTGGATGCTTATTTATTAAACTTTGATGCACGGCTTTTGATACTTCAGGTTTCGCTTCAAGTGACGCTTTGTAATCAATACCTATATAAATTGATTTTAAAAGATCATTTAATTCATATTCTTTGTTTATAAAAGCAAAGAATATGAAGATGAAAGTTTTGCTAATAGCCAGAACACTTTATTCATTTTTCTATTTTATCTACGAATATTTTTATTAGATACCCTTGAATAAAACCTTTTTTAAATTTATTACATCGATTATTATCTTGCCATATGCGCGTTTAAATTTTGTGTCAAGCAGCAATTTAATTGTACGTCTCGTTTTTCTCAGTTTTGATCAAAGAAATATTATTTTATAAATATTCTATATATCGCAAAAAAATCAGGTAATACTTTTTACATTCATTTTTTTTATAACATTCTCGATATGAAATGAAAAATCGTTTTTTTTTTTTAGAAATTATGTATATTATTTCTAATTATGCTAATTATGTTCTATGTGAGTAACATTATTCTGATGATGTTAAAAAAAGAGATTGCATCGAATTAGCGACGGTTTTTCCTCAGCTTGGTAAAATAAATATAAGGAAATCAAGACCAGGGTCTCGCGCGCGGACGCGATTCAAGCAGGCGACGTGCCTATAGCCTTTCGTTGGATTCCTCGTGATATTATTCTCGCGCGACCGTGCCAAGAAGCAATTGAGGCAAATTAAACGAACAATTAGGCGAGCCCGGGGCCTCGGGCAGACAGCTGGACGCACCGAAAGAGACTTGTCGACCGACGCATCGGCGCTCGCATAAATTTTTACGCGCGAAATAAATTCCACGCGCTCTCGATCTTATCCTAATTCCCATGCAATCGAACGAAAAATGTTATTGATCAAAGATATCAAATCAAAATAATCGATACGATCGAAAATAATACGATCTTTATGCGACAAACGCGAAGATCGGAGAATGTACGTTTTCTCTATTTTACTTGAATCTTTTTTTCTTTTAGCTTTGCTTAAGTTTTGAGTAAAATATTCATGTTCTCGATTTTGACTATTGTGAGTTCAGAAATTATTAAACGAGAAGAAAGAGAGATACCCTTGCTACGTACGCCCATGTCGCGCGACATGCTCATGCCCGAGTCTAAAGACGATCGCGCGATCCTCTCGTCCATCGACGCGATCTCATTTCGTTGGCTACGTCATCCGAGCGACAATGGAATCGCGCAATTTCATTTTCTCCTTACTGCTACTTTGCGACGCGTTACTTTGCGGTTCGCTTAAATCGCGGCCGAACAATTCCGCCGCGTGCTTGCGTTTAAGCGATTCCGCGAAAGCTGCCGTAAATATACACATTTTTCTTTAGGGTCGAGACACCATGAAACGCAAGAATAAGATATGAGAAAAGGGGGAAACATATAAAAGACTAATCTGTATAAATCATATATGATTGTAAATCATATAATCATATATGCATATATACATATTTTTATGCTTGTCGTAGCTTATTTCTCAATAATTTTGATTAAGTTTTCTTCTCAAAAATACACATATTTTTTATCTTTCAATAGTATCTTTTGTTATTTGATTATATTTTATTTAATGTCTATGTTATACATTTTATTTTTATTTCTCGTATTGTCTTTATATACTTTTATATATTTCGATATAATATATATCACTTTTACAGTTGCAATAACATCGATGTCTTTTGCGATATAGACAATCAACGCGGTAGCTAACATCGTTTATTCGGGGGATTTCGTATCTCTGACAAGATGTCGAAAGTTTTGGAAAGTGCCGCGCATGTCTTATCAGACACTACGTGCAATTTGCGATGCGAATGAATAAAAATATATTATGGATATGTCCCAATTTCCATATTCATTACATATCGTTCTTATGTTATTAAAAGAGATGTTATATGCCACGCAAAGTACAATGTAATCGTCCGCTCGAGATATCGAAATTTTTAGAAATATATATATTCGAGTTTTTTCACTTTGGATCTTCTAACTCAGATTCTATGGAATTATTCTTCGAATAACTACACAACTTGCATAATTATTTTCAATCAGAAAACACACCAGTACAAACACGCACGACGTAACATTGTAATGACGCAATGAAACGCGTCGGGAGAAGCATAAGAGTCACGCGAGTCAACGATTGCACTTCTGATTATTGTCGGTATCTCGTGATTCAGTTTCCATTGACATGCACGCGATCGGTTTCGTAAGATTTGCTAGTGATTGTCGCGGCGATTGTCGGAAAATGCGCCTCGACAAATACACAATCCATTAATAAACCACTGATATACGAGCGAATACGAAAGTAATAGCCTTTTTATTCATAATGAATATAACAAGTAGCTCACGCTGTTTAAGTAATGCGTGCGTTCCGCGCATAGTGTATCGCGTGTGACCTGAATTGTTTACGCAGACACGGCTGTCATGTATTAAGTCTCTGCGAGAGTAATATACAGATAAAGAAAAAATTTTGCTTTTTGCCTGTTTATTGATCTTTTATGAGTGGTAGAGAAATTGTTTTGATTGTGCAGGCACGTAAAAGCGTCCCGGATTCATAATATTAAATGAATAGCGGTGTAACGCCAGTGATATCATATAAGTTTGTTAATTTAAAACTAAGCCAATTTTAAATTACTCGAAAATTCACGCTGTTATCATCAAATGATTTTTGCTTATGCTATCTTCAAATGCATCAGTAAAATATTTAATTACTAAAGTGATTTTTTTTTATTTCTACTAAAATAAATGTAATTCTGTTTTTCAAAAATTTATTTATTGAGAATTAGGAAGTTCATATATATATATATATATATATATGTGTGTGTGTGTGTGTATGTATACTATATATAATATATATATATATAACATACAAATTTTATATTTTACTTTAAAATAATACAATTTCAATTAAATAATTTCGAGAAATTTTATTTGATTAAATATATTTAAAATATGTTTTAAGTATTTTTTATATTCCATTAAAAAGATTGAATTTAATTTCGACATTTTCTGATCGATAATTCACTGTTTGCATTTATTCTGCAATATAGAAATCATGTGAGGCACGTACCATGTTAGATCCTTCCGGTGAATGCTTGGTCTCTCGATGGTCTCACGCAAGAATTATTCCTTGATCACGTCTCTCGATCGTGTCCGGCGTCCTTTTGATCCATGCGTCGCGGCGCATCGCGTTTAATATACACCTCTCTGCGGGGTGTCTGTGGCGTGTGTGCCTCCTTCCGCTCCTTCGCCCCCGCGTGTATCTCGTCAACGATCGCGTTATCGCCCTCTTACCACACATGTGTCCATCGAACCCCCGCCGCCGTCACTACCACTATTGCTAGTATCGCGCCGCGAGGATGCCCCAATTGTACGATCCGAACAGAAATAGAGTCTGCAATCTTCCGAGTAATGAGTAGCCACTATACTCTATACTCTCCTTCTTACGTCGCCGTCAAGAGCACGCCTCTTGATCTCTCCTTTTTCATCCCCCGCAGCATCCGTTTTTTTCCCATCTTTGGAAGACGCGTGTTTTTCGCATCCTTCTCTCGTCCTGTTTACTTAATTCACCCGCGCAATGATGCCTTAATGCCATGGCGTTTGTGATGTAGTGGGTGTATGCTTCTTACATACATAGAGGCAATTACGCGGTTATAAGCGGATGATCAGGCAATTTTAGGGCACACGTGGAGACCAACCGATGCCACATGGCAAAATTCTGCTCCACGTGTCAGCGTGTCCTGAGATGACGCGTGTTCGCGTCGACAATTTTCATGAATGGAGCTTACGAATGACAGATATTAACAAAAGTTTTGCGAGATTAACGGAGCCATGCCGATACGTGACCAGTGTAAACATGATGATATTATTTGCGATACACAGAGACTATGGGACAGAGAGGGAGGGGGTGGGGGAGAGAGAGGGAGAGAGGGGGAGAGAGAGAGAGAGAGAGAGACAGAAATCTGTATACTTTGGTCAATCGTGCGTGTATTATGATCCTGCACATTTTTTTCAACATCTGACGATGTCTGCTCTGTAATCGAGATTCATCTTCATTAGTTGTGTGATATGAACACTAAATCCGTATATTCAACGTTGATTGAATGTCACGTGTCCCCCTCAAATCTGGCGAATCAATTTTTTATTCAATCTTTGATGCGCTCGGAAAGCTATTATTATTACTTTTACTTATTATTACTTTTAGAAATGTATATTCGGAATGAATAAGTTTGAATGTCTGAAATAATTTGAAGTAAAATTTAAGGTAAAACTGCATAAAAGATTACACCTCATCGATTTTATCGCCACTTAAATATGTTGTAGGGGAGGTTCTTCTGAGTAATTCTCCGCAAGAAATAAGTGGGGGACGGCATTGGTGTTTAGAAGATAACAAATAGATAAGATTAACAAATTGAAGTTTGATATTAAAGTTTGTGTATGCTGTTATAATCTGTTATTTTTTGATTGAAAAAGGCTGTTTACGACATTTACGCATGGGCGGGAAAGGGCGGAGCTCTTCCTCCTGCATCCCCACTCCGAAAAAATTCTAACCTAATCCAAATATATTTTTAGTTTTAAAAGTAAAGTTGGGTTGGGTTAGGTTAGAATTTTTTTACTTGCAATATTGCGAACACATAGGGTCACATATTTTAAAAACAGGTAGTATTGATCAAAACAAGAAAAAAAAAACAACTAATATTTACTAGTTCTGCTATAGTAACATTGAGTTATAATAACATTGGGTTTGTAGGTAGGTAGCAAATTCGAGAACAGCCGGATGTGTTTGAAAGAATGCGTGATTCTCTGAGATGTAGGGCTGAAAGATGTGTGACAAAAAATGGGAACTACATAGAGCACCTCCTATAATGCTGACTGCAAAACTAGTAGGTACTCTTTTCTTTACTGTTGTAGAGGTAACACAACCAATAAAGAAGGACAAAAAGCTTAAATAGAAAGATAGTCTATATCTTCGAAGATATTAATTGTAGAATCCATGTTAATTAGACTTTTTTTTCTTGTTTTGATCAATACTATCTGCTTTTAAAATATGTGATCCTTTTTTTAACACCCTATATGTTCGCAATATTGCAAGTATATATTTCGAAATGATGATGTACATTTATTGTTATGCGACATCCAAACGTGAATCGAATCATTTTCTTTCGCGCGTCCCTGCCGCTTCTGCGATATTGCGGAGAAGATTCCGTTTGTAGCCATGCGATGAAATCATATGGCGAGTCTTCGGGCGCGACGCCGAGACTTCTCAGCGCCGCGTGAATTGCATGAATTCATTGCACGGAAAGCCTTTCCAATTCTTGGCATGTTTCTATACCAGCGACATGCGCCGCCTCTCGCGGCAGCGAGTACACACTCTCCAAGCAGCTGCTAACTAGCACCTCTAGCACTCGAGGTGTCGAGATTTTCTACGCCGTTGCGCGCGTTCGCCGCCCTCGCAACTGGAAGAGATTTTTTCCAAGGATATAAATATACAGGTAAAAAAAAGGGTTCAGGAGTTTAAGAGCAGATAATACTCACGAAATGGATGAAAAAAGTCCTAAAAAGAATGGGTCAAAAAATTAATATTCTCGGAATTATGAACTATCTGTCCTTAAAGTCCTAAACCCCTTTTTTTTAACACCCTGTATATGTGTTAGTTGTTTTGATTAAACATTACTTTTATAATTAGATACAGAAATTTTAGAGTAAATTTCTTTAATATTCCCCAAAGGTAACAACCATCATTTTTTCATAGTATGATATTTCCTAGGAGTGCTGAGATCATTATTCGCGCCTGTTTCTACAGGAAATCTCTTTCTTTAAGAAGAGGATACGACATTCGGATGGAAATCGCGTGCGCATTAATTTTATCCGAGTAAAAGAAAAGTGCGTTTCTCGCAATGAAGTCACTTGGCGAGTATATATAAATCGGCCGTGGTCCGTTCCTCTATATATCTCATTATGGTAAATGAAAGTCTCCCCGATGGGGAGGGGTAGTTATACCATGCGGAGCGATAGCTGCCATATGGGAAGCTTTTAGAAACGCAGGCGAGTTATGCGCGGCGATGCGAACCCGTCGTGCGTTACGTCGAGAGTCCAGTTTAATTCCCATTCACTCATTAAGGCGCACAGAACAGAAACGATACAGCGTGCGATAAATCGGATGAACGCGCGGTCGAGATTAAAAATTCCACTCGCGTTGTTCTTGCGCGATGTACGCTAAGGACGTGACAAATGGCGCATCCATCGACGACGGTGTAAAAGTAATCGGAATTGCTGCCAACCGGAAATGAGTGAAATATCGAGATAATATTAGTTGACTGGTTATTCACATGCGAGAGAGAGATAGAGAGAGAGAGAGAGAGAGAGAGAGAGAGAGTCTACATCTTGAGTCTACATTATGTATGTATCCGACGCTTTCTTACATGGCGAACGAGTATTCGCGCTTACTCTGTATATCTAATGTTAGACATGAATGTGTATTTTCTTTATCATGTGCGTAGAAAGCCAGGTTGTACGAGGAGTTATGCTAATCCTACGCTAATCCTACCGCAAACAAAGTAACCGATTGCTAATAAGTAGCATTGCGGTGCCACCGGTTGGGAAGTTATACACGCGACGACTAGTATCAGGTACAAACGACATGTGTAAATATTAATATTAGATCATGTCGCGGTACCTCTAACTCTATAAATTAGTCAACTCCAGGTGACCAAGTCCCGCGACCATGTGTCATTATGGCAATTTAGGTTACCGACCTTGTTTAACACTAACAATAAGCCCAATTACCGCATCGCGTCACAACCATGAAAAGATGGACACTGTTTTTTCTTTAAATTATAGTAGTTTAAATTATAGTCTTAGGTTTCTTGATTTACATACTTTCGGTTCTCGGAGGACCATGCATGTATCTGATATGTTCTTTATGGGAGATTAATCGCGTTAACATTACCAATTATAAAACAGATGAGAAATTTATATTGGTCGTCGTTGCGACCTACGTGTTCGCCATATCGAATCGTCGACATACAGAGACAGAGATCATTGCTGCCAGACACTGTACCGTGTAGTTACGTATGTACGTGCGTGTACGCGGGCTCTCGTTTTATTTGATTTCTGCCGCCGCTGCCACGCTGTCTAGGCGACTAACTCGGGCTATGTTTCTGCTCTCTCTTTCTCTTTCCTTCCAGTCACGCAGCGTTTCGTCCCCTTCGCCTTGTTTGCTTCATTTCGTCTCCATCACTTCGATTGATTTACTTTGCTTTTTTTCTCGATGTTTTCTCTTCTCTACACCTTCCAGTCTTTTTTCTCCCTCTCTACTTTTTCTTTCGTTTTGTTTTCTTATGTTTCTGTCCTTTTCCTTTCTCTTTTTTTTCTTATTTGTCCCTTTTGCCAGGTTCTTCTTTTTCTCTCCTCAATCCTATTTCTTCTTTCCTCAATATTTTTCCTCTTAAAAGTTTTCTTCAGACCCCTTGACTTTCTATGGCGAACTTGTTCAAGCTCCCTTGACGTCAATGATGGCATTTTCTCGAGTTCCACAAATATAAATTCTATCGAGAAGTTTTAAAATTAAATAGATCTACAGATCTGAATATTTTTGTAGCGATATTTAAAACCACTTTGGCCAAATCTTGATTAACTTTAATTAGCGATTAATTCTAATGCTTAGTAGAATTTCTAATTGCATAATTCGTTATTAAACTAATCTGTCATTTACGTATTGAACATTAAATAATTAATATATTTATATTAACAAAATAATATCAACAAAGCGCATACTATTCGATGGCTGATTAAATTAATCATAGTTTAGTTGAAATGGCTCTTATTGTTAATGAGATTACTATATTATATTAATGTATTAACTATACTATATTAATGTAGAAATATTTTGAAAAATGATGCCATAGAAATTTCCGCTTGGGGCAACTCACAGGATAAAGCAGCCAGTCACACTTCGAAGCAACTCTTCGAAGCGGCTCTTCTGTGTTCCTTCGGCTCTCCGTCTCTTTTTCCTTTTCTTTTCGATGTTGGCTCGCCATCGCTCGTTTTCCGTTCGTTAAGATGCCGCGGCGAGAGCGTGGACGATTTCTCGGTAAGATAAGCAAGAGTCCTCCTGCTACATCCTCACCTCGCACCTGCGAATCTCATTGTGAGATCCCTCTGTCCTCCGACCGGACAGCGTATACCGTAGATACTCTCTAACACCTGGTGAGATACCAGCTGGCGGCTGTGGTTTGAATGACGAAGGCCTCCTCGTTCTCGTTCCAGGCCGTTCTCCAATTCCAGTGTTCGCTGACGTAACATCAAATCAAGGCCATCTGACGACATCATACGAGCATCAACATCAAGCACCATTAATTAATCCTTTTTAAAGTTTTTAGATTAATAATTTGTTGTAATCTTGCTGCATAAATATTCTGAAGAAGTGTAGAGGATATGAAATTCTCATCTAAAAATAATTATGAATAATGAAAATCTCGTGCATGAGAAAATCAGAATCTTAAACTAAAAATATGTTTAAGGAAAAATATTGCTAAGATTATGTGGGTAATTAAATTTAATACTTTGATTAAAATAATTCGATAAATCACAAATCAATATACGTTTTATCGACATTTAAATCTTCTGAAATCTTGTGTCTTAAAATAGTTTTCTTTGCGCGAAATATAATGCGTAATTCTTTCACGATAAGAGAATTCCCGTTACTAATCACCGGAGTGGCATCGAACTCACCGGTCGAGTGACAGGACGACGAATAGTCCTCGATTTCACTGTTATATCGATGATTGCAAACTCTCTGGAGAATGGTTCAGCGAGAGGAGAAGTGAAAAAAAAGAGAAAAATACTTTATCAAACATATCGTCAGTCAACGCGACCACTGTTCCCTCCGTCGAATGTATCCGTGATACTTCTGAAGAACAATAGCCCATTATCGCAGTCCACGATGCGATCTTGTGTAAAACATGGCAGGCGATATCGAAGATCTTGTGCCGGAGGCAAATCTTTTCTTTTTCTCTCTTTTTCTTTTTCGAATCGAATTGTGATATACACGAAATGAATTTTGTAGTAAGCACACATGTTTATCTAAATTTATTTAGCGTGCAAATAACGAAATATTTTACGTTTCTTAATAGCTTGTAACCTCTGTGCATTTAAATGCAATAATTCTTTAAAGAAAGAACAAACACATTATGCATTGCGACAATATCAATACAATATACACGGTCGAACAATTAAGTTTCGAGACTCGCTTCGCATTTCCGAACGTTTGATCCATTTGTGCTGCCATTTTAGGGGGTTATTCACAACTCAATACTCAACACGTGGTGCAAGTTTTAAATTATTTCGTTCAATAGTTAATGAGATACAGTCACGCAAAGTAGTGTTACAAAATTTTGTTTAAAAATCGGTGTAATGGATGAAACGTTTGACAACGCGCCAACATTAAATTCTGCGGTAAATTAGAGAAGTGTCCAACATAAACGTTACAAATGATTCAACAAGCCTACGGAGTCAGCTATGCATAAAAGTAATGTTTCGAAGATACAGATGACATAAAAAAAAACATGAATCAAACTTTGAAAGGGCTTGCTTCAGAGGACTAGGCTTGCTAAATCATTTGTAACGTTTCTGTTGGAAATTTCACTAATTTAACGCAGAATTTAATGTTGGCGCGTTGTTAAGCATTCCTTCCATTACACCGATTTTTAAACAAAATTTTGTAACACAACTTTGCGTAACTGTATCTCATCAACTATTGAATCAAATAATTTAAAACTTGCACCACGTGTTGAATATTGAGTTGTGAATAACTCCTTAAAATGGCAGCACAAACGGATCAAATGTTCGGAAATGCGAATCAAGTCTCGAATCTTAATTGTTCGACCGTGTATAACTCGATTCAACCAACGATGGCATTTTCCTGATAAACTATTCTGCTAGAGAAACTCGACAGGAAGTTTTTTGATAAAACTAAAGTCTCAGAAATTTATGTTGTAATTTATTCCTTCCTATTAAAATATTGATATGAAATTCTTGTTGCGGAATTATCCTGTGTATACGCTTTCATGTCGTGCCAAATATTCGTTAAATGCTCCTTAAACTTTTCAACGAATGTAATCGCGGAATCACGTCGGATGTATTTATTCGTAAACATTTGTTCGTTGAGAAATTATTCCATGATTGTCCTTTACGTATTCGCGAACGATTGGCGATACGGCGAGTATATCGTTAATTGAATTATGAAACTGTCGCAGCGATTATGTGAAAGCGCATTTTCTGCTTGAACGATCGAGAATCGAGAAAAGGGGAAAAAGAGAGTTTTGTCTCATGAAGAAACATTCGAAACATCATGGCGACAACACGCGGTTATTTATGGATACTTTGCTGGAGGTGAGTATATTTGTCCTTGCGTATCAAGGCCTCGAATCATTTTTTTTTAGGACTGCCGCGCGCGCTTTGCACTCGTTCCGTTGCACTCTTTCGACGCTTTTCTCGAGTCTGTGGCGAACTTACAGTTTCTATTCATAGTTATCCTTGCGATGTCTTATCGAATGATTTCTGCAAAAATTTGTGATCAATATTTTCCAGTTCATATAATTCTCGTTCTTTAATCTCATCAGCTCGTAAGAATACGAATTAATTTGTACTTATTGGTACAAAATAACACACAAAATTGATGTAAAAAGCTTGGGACAGTTCTTATAAAGAAAATATGTATGTTTTATTTTTTTTTTTTACTAACATAGGTAAAATAGTATGTACGTTCTTCTCGTTATAAATTTGTTTTTCGTTGTCGCGTCTATGTTTCGTTGAAAAATATATGAAATTATAAAGATTGATCAAAATATAAACTAATAGAAAAAAAAGCTAAGAAATATGGAAACAAAGGGATTAAAGATGATAATTGGATTAGATGATTGAACATTTCTAAAAACTTTGCAAAGAACAAATATCTCTCGATTCTTTGTAATGCACGCTTATTTTTTTGAGAAGTCGTTCGTCCGAATGTTGGAAAGTAAGCGTATCGCTTTTCCGTCCACAACTTCTCTCTCGCTGGCAATGAGATCACGTTCCGCGGCCAGTACGATAACTAGTACGAGCTGCACGATGGACCGTATGTTCCGAGGTGCCAAGCGGTCTACCGGTGCAAGACTCGGGCAAAAACTAATCCAGTTTACCGGACACACCCCAACGGCTACTTCCCCCTGCAGCCTCTTCCTTTTGCCGACGCCGGCGATTTTCCATCTCGTCAACGAAAGAGTCCGATTTTTCGATTCATCGCGAAGGGAAGCCGATCCCGGCGGCGATAAGAAGAAAATGAGCGCGGCTCCGCTTGATGATCGTCGAGTTAGTGCGACCTAACGTGTTTTCTGGACACGATGGAACCAAGGATGGCCTTGGGCCAGCAAACCAACGATGATTTTAGCACGTCGCATGTAATGTGTTCTTTTGTAGCAAAGATAAGATATGTATATGACTTTTAAGCGCTATTGATAACGCCAAAGTTGATAACGCAAAAAGTTTTAAAATACGCATAGATACATTTAATTTAGAATATTTTATCATGTAATTATTACATGTATTAAAATATTTTATCATCGAATCACAAGCTATTCATTTTACTGACAGACCGAATAAATTTTGATTACATATTATATCTTTAAAGCAAGAATTTAACGCGATGATAAAATGCGGTAATCAGATGTATAAGAAAATGTGCACGTAGATTTTTAAGACTCACGCGGAACAAAAATCGAACTCGAATGACCACTGCCAGCGGCCAGATGACTACTGCCGACGATCGGCAGGTACTTATTAATTGTCGCATAAATTGCGAATCCGGTGCAGAGAGGCCTGTTCTGCCGCGGCGGCGTTTGCGAAATCCGATTATCGTTGCAATGTTTCAGTAATTGAACGTGCGGCGAGGCAGCGCGCGACTTAAACGGAAGACCATCGTTATTCGATCTAAGTCACGAGCAGAAAATTAGATAGCGGCACGCCTTGCCGCTTTGCCGCGCTCGCAGTAGAACCGGTCAGTTATCGAACAGGCGTGACGAGAACGCGCGAGAAGCACTTTTGCTTCTCTTTCACTAACATACGCGCTTAAATATACAAAAGAATTACGGCGCGTAATGGAAACGAGGAGAGAAAATTGTGATGATTGATGACGCATTGTTCGCGGATGCCTCGAAACGAGAGAATCATATATGCAACTTATTCTGTCACGATATATATATACAGAATGTTTCAGACCGCCCATCCCTTTTATTTTGAAAATTGATGGTGCTAGGAAGTTGGGACAAACATGTTTATCATAAAAGCCTATCTGAAATTTCTGATGATGGTAATTTCATTTTTGAGAAACCCTCTGAAATATATGATGTATGATATAATGTAAATATTTTACATTATATCATACATTGCTGTATCTGTTTCAAACAACGCTACAACTTTTATCATATTGAAATATCTACATTATTATAAAAAAATTATGCATACCTCTTCGTTCGTTAACACAGATAGCTTTTGGAAGCAATCACTATGTTCACAATAGAATTCAGTTTGAACCATTTAATTTGATATATATTTGTTATGATGTATCTCTTTTAGTCTAAAAGATAAAAAGAGGTGGCCACTTTTGGTGGGACATCCTGTATATACAGGGTGTCCCGCAACGTGATGTCCACACTGAAACTATGTATTCTTTGTGTCATTCGGTATAATCGGTAATCGTCTAATAGGGCCCATCATTATTGAAGATCATTTAAATGCTGAACGATACTTGCATTTATTACAAGAACAGTTGCCCGAACTTCTTGAAGATCTGCCTTTAAACATCAGAACACAAATGTGGTTTCAACAAGATGGAGCAGCACTTCACTTTAGCAGAATTGTTACGAGATATCTAAATGAAAAGTTTCCTGCGCGCTGGATTGGCCGGGGAGGTCCAATAAATTGGCCTGCGAGATCTCCTGATCTATCTCCTCTGGATTATTTTTTGTGGGGGCACATGAAATCTCTAGTCTATGCGGATAAGCCAGTCAATCGGCAGCAGTTATTAAATAAAATAACAGACGCTTGTAATAATATACGTAACGACGCGGAACTTCTTTTGCGTTCTACAATATCAATAATTCAAAGAGCAGAAGTGTGTGTAGAAAACTTAATTACGGCGATATCTTTTGCGAGATTGTAGCAGAATTAGTTCGCGAACGTTAATTAGGCGTTTATCTAGTGCTTCGCCGTATTATAAATGAACCACGCGTCCGTGGTTCATTAAATGATGAGACTGGTGCGTAAGAGTTTTGAGACCTTCGAGAAGGAAAGGGTACACGATGGATTGTACGTTCATTAGGCTAGCCAGTCTGTTATCGTTGTATTATATTTTATTCCACTCACAAGGAATTATGGGTAACAGCCAACAATTAACTTAATGAGAATTATCATGGAAGAAAAACGTCGCCATAACTGTTTCATGAATCAAATCTTGTTTTTGCTTTCTTCTACTAATTAAAAAGATATTGGAATATTGTGTTATGTAGCGACATTATTGATGCTCTTGACGAACTTGAATCTTTTTCAACACAACAAATTTACGTTACATTGCCCATACACATGGTTGTCGATGCAACCTTACGTAGATTCGCATGTGTATATCCTGTATCGCGAACGGTCAATACACGAGCAGAAGAAGAAGAAACGCATGCACGAGAGGACCGGATAGTCGGCAATCTTCATTGAAGATCGGCTGGCAAGTGGTCGCACGGCCATCATCGTCAGGAGAGAGAGGAAGCAAGAAGAAAAGAACGCAGAAGTCGATCGGAAAGAGGCACTGGGGCGGATTCGAAGAAAAGATCATGAAATCCAAAGAGTTACGAGAATCCGATCAACGAAGTTTAGATATTTTCATGTGTGAATACATTCTTTTCTTGAAAGAAATAAAGTAATATATAAGAAAAATAACATACCTTTAGAAAAGAAATTGATATATTTTAGTTTTTTATATAGAGGGGTACAATAAAGATGTAATAAAGATTGTTTTAAGAGGATGAGATGTGTTTAATTTCGACAACCTTGAGATTTTCACCTGCGATATTATCTGGATAGGCCGCTATATTGCTGCTTAAACATCCAAAACAAAAACACGGTCGGGTCGTCCGATTCATCTTTAGAAGACGCGCCTTGACGCAGTTCGCACACGCGTGTTTTTTTTTCTCAACCGTAGAATTCTTTTATTCCCATCTAGACGTCTATAATTGGCGCCGACTTCTTTTAGTGCCGACTCTATTCCATATACGTATTATATGTCATCATCTCATCATAGGCTCTTCAAACATCTGCGTTCTGTCTGTTGTCGCGTTTATTTATGGATGTTGTGTTCTCTTTCCTCATGCCCTTTGAGAGTATTTTTTTTTTTTTCAATTTTGCGACACGTGCCGCCAAACCAGTTTCCTACTAGCATTCCAAGAAAACCGGGCCTTCTAATACGTCACACGTATTATTTACTACAAAAATGTGACGTATATTCTACGCGGTTTTGTACTGACTTCTTCTCCTTTTATCGCGCATATGTTTCGTCGTCTCCGCTGAGTCACGATTATTTTCAGCACTTTTTTACGATCCTAGAGGAAAACTTTCCTGCACCGTGCTCCACTTTGGCTCCGGACAAACGAGCAAAAATGCGATGTATTATAGCCTGCGCTGCAGGATTTCTGGTATTTCGAAACATATTTTTTTTTTTAATGTCAAGGAAATCTGAAATATTCCCGAGATGACGGCTCTTACAACAATGCAAATTACAAATTTTATTTAATAGCTTCTATTTAACAATAAGAGTTTTATTATTAATTATTACATAATGCAATTTTTAATATGATGAATGAAATAAATGATTAATAATAATATAACAATTAGCTAATAATATGACACAGTAGCTAATATGAAAGAAGTGAGATAAATAATTGCAATAATACATGCATTACATGGGGCATATTCTTACAATTCCATAAATTTCGAGGCTAAGGTCATAGAAACCCCGCTTTTACAAGCGCGTTATCGCCATATGACATTTACGATACTCAGATTCGCGCAAGCGATGCGGACACAAATGTCATTTCTGACTCCGTCAGGTCTTTAACTCCTGATCTCGTTTTTTTCAGTTCACCGCGCACGACGCATGACTCATGGTTCATGGTTAAGCGACGATATAATCTCGACTTTTTTCTCTCCTCCGTCTACTCTTTTTTCTCTCTTAAGCGTCGGACTTTTTTCTATTGAGTGAATATCGCGATTTTACGGTGCCGCGCTCGCGGCAATTAACCCTTTCACTGCTGAATTGTATGATGGATAAAGCAGCTTGCCTTAAAGAACAGTCTCGATGTTTGATCGCTCAATATCTCTATCATATTGCTACACGCACTGTTAGTTATGTGTAACATACAGCTGTTATATCAATGCATGTATATCATACTGATTGACTATACGCGCAAAGATTAAAAGCTCATTTATTATATAAAATATCTCATTATCTCATTAAAAATTTTAATAACGTAATCTTTGATGAGAATTACTAAGATATTTTCACGAAGTTTTAGCCAAAATTTTATTTGCAATTTACAATACAGAAATAATATTTTCAAAGAAGGAATTAATTCAGTTTCTCCCGAAATTGTACCTCTCTAAAAAAATACAAGATAGTGTAAATATTTTTTTCATATTTAAATAAATATAATATTTAACAATATAAATAATATACCTGCATTTATTTTTAAATACATACATGTTTATATATACAGGATGAATCACTAAAGGTGTTACAAGCTAATATTTCTGAAACTGAATGAAATATGATATTCTTATTTCCCGGCGATTGTTTGGTATCAAAGCGGGCATTTGACGCAAAAATGGAATTTCACACTGCAATTAACATGCGAAATTAATGATTTTAAAATAAGGATTTCATATGTCGTTCAGTTTTAGAAATATTAGCCTATAATACTTTCAGTGATTCATCCTGTATATATAATGTTATTAAAAACATATTAGCTACGTCAATTCTAAAAATATATTCATCCTTCTTTCGACTCGGGCATTATTCAAAAACTGAACTTTGTTTTTTTTTCTATGTGCAGCATCGTCGAAAAGATGAACACTTCAAGCAGCGCACTTTTAGTGCACTCGCCGATCGATGAAGATTCACGAATCACTTCGCGAGGAAAATCTGGCATCTCGATCTCAAAAAATTGGATACTGACGCATGGCACCGCATTGAGCCTGATTATCGACAAGTCTCATGCAATATCGAGTTTCATCACGAATATAGTACCGGGAGAACTTACGATCGTGCCAACAGAACTTGCAAACGAATTGAAATTTCGTGTCTATCGGGATCTAGAGATCGACGATGGTTCTCGATCGGGCGATTATTCACGCGTTCAGGAGCATCTAGGCAGCGTCGTGGCCGCTTGGAAATGTCCGCTACTAACGAAGACTTTCGACGAATTCTTCGAAATGTGGAACTTTCCTAATTCGTCGATCAAGTTCGATCGATTTCTACGATCGATCTACCTGCTCGTCTTCATCACCAATGCCGACAAAAAATCAATCGTGGAAATTCCAACGGTCAAACAAGCTCTCTCTTGTCTGCTGTATCAAGCTCTGCGGAATCCCATTCGTGGATCGTCCGTGGAAATCGAGTCCACACCCTTCGGCAATCCCGTGTTCATCGGCTCGATCGCGCGCGGTGTCATCAGCAACGTCATCGGCGACGAGGGTTGCGTCATCATGACGGACGCGTACGCGTTTCCCGGTAGCGAGGGTGGTCCCGTCTACGTCATTCCGGACTGGTAATTACGACGATTCTTAAAACTCTTGGATTATTATTTAGAAACTCTCCTTACTCGAAAGGCATCCTTGAATCCTTCTACTGTCAAGAGACTTACGGAAAATAATTATTTTCACTCTATTTTAAACAAGTACATGTAAAATATCATGTAAATTTTCTTCGAGAAGTTTTAGGTTCAAAATTCTTTCTTAGCAAATTAATTGATGATCAAATCGATGATTTCTCTTATTTTATCGCGTTTGAAATTTTTTTGACGCGGATGTTTTTGTAGCAAACGTCGAATTATCAGCGGGTTGGTGATTGCGCCGTTGAGTTGGTGTCGCGGAGAATGGGTAGATTACACCTTTGCCGCCAATCTTGCCCCGTGTTTGCTCAACATTTTACGGAAGAAGGATCCTTGTTGTTCTCCGATTATAAGCCACCAGAAAGATGGTCCGTTAATATAAATATAATATAATATAATATAATATATTTTTTTGTATTACTTTTTATGTATCCACATGCGATGAAATCTTCATATTTTTTTTCTGACATATAGAAGCGTTAGATAGAGGTGTCGTGCTTGTTAGGTGTGGGATTAATTGGGGCACGGGCGTCCTCGTGGACAAGGATACTGGTACATTCCTGACGTGCTCACACGTCGTCGCCGAGGTAAAATCAAACTCTTGGAAACTTATACGAAAACATAACAGAAAAGTATATATTTCGATGGGTACAAAAAAACTGATCGCATTTTGTGTAATAAGCTCAGTATGTGGCAATGGTATTATCGCGCAATATAGCAAATGGATAACTTTTTATGTGCAATAAAATTATAGCTAAGTCAAAATAAATTCCGATAGGCGCCAGAAAGGGAGATATCAATTGTAATGAATACAGACCAGACCAATTCACGCACGTGGGCGAAACTGTTGTATAGAACTCCGGAGAATCAGCCTTATGACGTGGCTGTATTGAGGGTGAATCCACAGGATATGGATCCCTTATTGAAGTCGATACGTTTGTCTCGTGCTGCGATTGTAAAAGGTAAGTATTTTTTCAGTTTTTTTTTCAATCGCTTTTATCTTTAAAGATTCGACATATATTATTTATAATAATTTTGATCACTTCGCATTGTTATCTAGAACATTTAGAACAACAGGTTAAAGCATATTTTCATAGCTTTTCTCAACGAGAGGAAATTAGCGACATATCCAGCAGCGAGTCAAATGGTTTACTGGCGTCTCAACGCCAGGAACATTGACCTTCTTCTACATCAGTATAGAAATAACGTATAATTGCGAAAAAATTGGGTCAATTGACCGTCGTTAATGGTGAAATTGATATTTGGCCTCTTTCTTCCAACATGGAAACCGATATAAGTCATCCATTTACTCGATCGCAATAAAAGTCTATTTATTATACGTTACCATAAGAACTTTGCTTTTATTGATATGTTTATCACAAATCATACTGCAATATTTTCAAAAAAGTCTGTCTTACGAGTGAAAAAACAGAATTATATTATAATCTCTTAATTATTATCTCATTATTAAAGCAGCATCATTTACTAAAGTTATGAATCGTCCACTGATATAGTTTCTTCCGTTTCTACCAACATCATTTTTTTTCTGTTTAATAATCTTTGAACAGTGCATCTTTTTAATATGTAAAAAATTAACATGATTAGAATTTTAAACTCCTTAATGGATGAAAATAAAACATATTTGCAGAAAAAATACTATTTGTTGAAATAAATCATATTAATTGTATATGTACACACTTGCTCGCAGGCGAATCGGTGGTGTCCGTGGGATTTCCGTTCTCCTCGTCCGTCCGGCCGACCATCAGCAGCGGCGTGATATCCAAGTCGATGGACTGCGCGCTCCTGACAACTTGTTGCGCCCAGAGTGGTACCAGCGGCGGGCCAATAATCAGCCGCGCGACCGGCGAGATGCTGGGAATGATCGTGTGCAACGCGCTCTCATCGGACGGTGCTGTATTGTACCCGCGGATGAGCTTGGCGGTGCCGGCCGCCGTGATGGATCGGCCCCTACAGGAATATTTGCGCACTGATAGTCAGTAAACAAATCTAAATTGGCCACTGACGATGATCTAACGACTATATAATTTGGACGGTGCCTGGACTGTAAGCCTTCCGCGCCGCAGGGAACAAAAGACTCTACTACTATACAGCCATACCGAAGTGCAATCCGAGCAAATGTTAAGAATGTTTTGGCTGTACAATAGTAGCAAAAAACTGTCAAAATTAAAAAAAAAACATATTTCTTAATATTTTATATTGTTTGAAAAATTAAATAAATAAATCCTTATATAAAAAGAATTAAAGTATCACAAACTAATATGGTTTTTAACGTCTTCGTAAAAGAAAATAGTTGTAATTAATATTTTTTCTAATTTATGACAAAAACTTTTGATTGTGAATATTTCCTGAAATCAACTGCAAGAAATAAAAAAAGACCGAATAATTTGAAGAATCAATACTAATTTTAAACTTAAATAATTTCCAAACAGTTAAAAGAATTATGCTCAGGTTTTGCACAGATACTCAGAAGAAGTAGTAGAACAGTGTACGAAATTTTTATGCTTTTGTCAATGTTTTGACATATGATACATATATCCTTAAATCCTTTTCGCAAATAAAATCTATCATATCGTGGATAAGATATTGAACTATATACATATATTTTTCAAGATCAGCGATTATAAAATAAGAATTTGTTGAAACATTTATTGAGTTAAAATATTTTAATTGTTCTGTTCTTCGTTTTTTGTTTTTTTTTTAATTGTTCCATTGTAGAAACTAGATAGAGTTGAGAATCAATTTTTTGAATATTGAATTGAATGATTTATCTCTTGCCTCTATTTTTGTTTCAGATCCCGACGTGCTTCGAGCTTTCACGTGCGACGACGCGATAGTGCGCAATGTTTGGAATTTCTACCCTTTGCTGCCATCCAAATTGTGAAAAAAGCGATGCGCGAGATAAACTCTGTACATAAAACATATATTCAAATTCTAATCGCATGGTGGATTATTCATTATTTGATCCGCATTGTTTGAGCTATTTCTATTGCGGCTATCATATTGTGCGGATAATATATTGGATTATTTGCATTGGGGAATATTTATCTGTGAGTCACTGGGCCTGCCAATCTCGAACTCGACACGCTCTTGTGAACATAATCTTGCCTTCGAATCCTCATTGAATAACATACGCCATTGACCGAGTTTAAAATATAAAGAGAAAGTTTTTCGTGACGTTAAAGTCGTAGCGATTGGCACGCAAAGCGACATGAGTCAACGATCCCTTCGTATTTATGCTAAAGACTTCGCTGATGAATAATATTATGTACATATATCGTCGTGTACTGAATTTTCAAACGGTGTTTAAGTTGGTGTACTTTGTAAAGGTTGCATTTGCCTTGTCAAGAAATATGATTTCTTCTATGATTCAAAATATTATTTAGATATATAATATCATGATATGACTGATCTGCTATAATAAGATGCACACCATAATACATAATGTAAAGTGATTTGTAATAAATTACTATTTGTCGTATATGTGATTGTAATCCTTCCGAAAAAAATACCATAAAGTAATTCTCAGAGATGCACTTGCTTCGCCATCTGACAAATACTCGCACAACTAAAATTTCTTTGCAGCCTCTTTGGTTCACATTGGCTTTTCATATTTTACTAAACGTATGAGAATTTCTCTAAAAAATTTTAACTTTATATCTAATATAAGCGAGTCATGCTCAAAATATGATTAAGAATTAACATTTATCGACTGGCTTTAGCATTAAGAGTTTTGAGATAAATATGTATTAAGTATTAAGACATATTCAACACAAATCGTCATTTTTATTATTTCAAAAATTATTAACGAATTTAATTATGAGATTGATGTAAATATATAATATTTAACTAGAATAGCATAAATCATAAAATTTGTCAATTCGTACTAAGATAATGTATATTAGACATCATGCAGATTGAGAAGCTACATAAGATATTCGAGAAAATACGAAACATACAGTGAATTGTGATTTACATTTATTTTACCTTTCTTTCAATCAATTATAGCTATATGACGCGGTCACATAACTTTGCCTTATACATTGCACTCAATGCTTACAAAAAAATCACACACGGTCAGACGATCGCAGGTAACGTTCATAGAGTGCGGGGTGATTGATAGTCGGAGATGGTAAGAAGCAATTGCAATTGATAGAGACAGACTCCTTATATAACGCTGTTCCGTTCTGTATATACAAATTCGAATGACTTAAACGCTAGAAAATACGTAGTTACGTTATCACTTGTGATTTTTTTCTCGTTCTTAGTGTTTCTTCCTCTAAAATGCACGTAGGAAAACGGAGGAATCTACAACCTCATGAATCTACAATCGCATCTTTGGGCATTGTGTGATAAACATTGTTTTGTCAACTCTATAATGCTAATTTTGTGTATATTTTCTTTTATCTTCCCACATGCGCGAGATAAACGTTCGATTTAAAAAAAAGACGGATAACGCAGGAGCGAATGTTCTGCCAGTTGAATCGTCAGATTACGGAGATACGTAATATCGATAAATATATGTATGTGTATAATATGTATATATATTAATATATATAAATAGTATGATATCTTTTACATTAGAATACAGATCATATATATATACATCATGGATGGAGTCTTCCGTAATAGTTATTGGAGCGTCGAAGAGTTTTTCTTAAATCTAAAAAATTATCTCCGCACGACGTTTAATCTTAATGACTCCTATTGTCCTTATATAATCGATCTAATGATTTTCGATGCAAAAGTAAGAAAATAGCGTGTGTCCGGCTTGTTGCTTGCGCGTAGTTTCCCGCGCAAGGAGGATCACTTTAGAACGATACGACGACGTCCACTTTGATGAGGACGGAGAAACGATAAGCAAGATTCGAAAGTTAAATCTAAGTGTTTCGTTTTTGTCTTATTGGTATTCCACATGGCCGTCACACCAATTTTTGTAGTTTTTAATACAAAACAATAGAGACGATTGATTGCATTGCATATACAGGATATTGCAAAAGTCACATATTATTAACTATTGCATAACGATGACAATTTTAAAGAAATGTTGATATAAATTTTTATTTTCTATATATATATATATATATATATATAAATTACTGAACTCTCTTTATTTGGACAAAGTTATATTTAACGATAAAAAAAAAATACGACTAATGAGAATGTCTTTGTCGAGAGGCAGTATACGAATCCTAAAACCATCTATATATCTTCTACATGCTTTGAGATAAATGAACGTTTTGCTAAAAAAAAGTTCTATTTTTTAGATGCTATAAAAAATTCACTCGCGCGACGATCCCAAAGTCTCTTTCTAAGTACAAAAATAATATAAATTAATGCTATAACTTAATCATCCTTCGAAAAAGAACCTCAGACCCTAATAACAAAGCAAATTAAAACTATCTGGAGATTTCGAGTTTTTACGAGATTTCTTCCAGCACTTTGCGATCACAATTTGGCGCATCAGTGCCAACTATCACATGAAGACCGAAAGCATTCGTATTTATTACGGCCTTGAAAATTCTTTAAGAGCGACTAGAATCCTTCCTTCGACTCGCGACAATCGTAACGCTACTTCACTCTAATTCCGAACTTTTTTGTACGACACTCTCCTTCCGAAAAAAGTAGCGAATTCTTCGTATTTAGAGGGAATTTCACGAAGTTCTTAGTAAAATTGTAATTTAACCATTGAGATAATTGTTCGTGTGTATCCAGGTTTGTTCTGTAGTACACCGAACCGATATGTGCAACAGTTCATTGTTGATAACCATTTGTTGGATTCGGTGCTTCTTGACTGTCTATACTGTAACCGGTAATACTATCTGGGCTTTGAAGAGACGCCGCGTAGAGCGGGTTGATTGGCGTAGCGTTCGTGTCGAACTGGGTCGAGTCATAAACGCTGTGATTCTGCAAAGAAAGAAGAAAGAACATTCCGCTTTGCATTCCGAGGCAGGCTTCCAATCAATCAGTCAATCAATCAATTTATTAAAAAATTATCGTGAAGCTATCAACGTAACGCCAGTAAATTAATTCTGCGATAATTGAACATCAAAGCATTATGTAATAACAAAATATTGTGTTGCGCGTATATTATTGCATTATTGAAGCACGGTGCAAATAGTGCGTTACACACGAAATAGCGCTTGAAAATATTTACAAGACTTCATTTGTAAAGAAGCAGAGTGATATCGTTGCCAAAAGAAATTTCCCGAAGTTAGTGTAAATAAATGAAAACAAGTGCATTGACTATATCAATACATTTAATTTTATATATGAGGAATGTTTTTCTAAACATGCTAAGATATATTTACAGCTAAATAAAGCTTTCAAATGGTGTCTCACCATTTACGTTATAATGCGTATTATATAGGGATTAATAATTAATAAAATTATTAATAAAATCAATATGTAAAACTTGGAAGAGTTATCCACAATGTACAGGTATACTAAAACGTGATACTATAGCGATAAACTATTTACAAAAATTCAGTTTGTGTATCTGAATCTTGAGAGGGATCAGGATCTTGCTGCGTCTTGTTCTTTTTGTGTTTCTCGAATTTTGGAGATGTTATAGATAACAAATAATCACTTAAGCCGCCCGAATCTCCTCCCTTGGAGTCATTTTTGTTCTTTCTATAGGCAACGGTCGAACGAGAAGAATTCGATCTAGGAAGTAATTGCCCTGTAATGTTCGAAGTATCGGATATACCAGGTAACATATCGTTCGAGATTTTAAAGAGTTCAGTGTCTAAACGCGTCGTTAAATAGCTCGGATTTACAGTAGCAGCGCTCTCCTGGAGCGCTAAATCATCGCTTATCTTTAACTGAGATTTTTGGGAATCTTCCGTTCCAATTTCGTGCGTCCCACTTTCCAAAATGGACTGTAAGCTATTTTCTAGCGCTGGAACTTGAGGCATTTCCGAAAAGTTACTATGTTCATGCGGAATGTTCTCAACTATAGCCGCGTGATCTACGGTTGCGTCATCCAACACACCTTCTAAGCTACTTTTTCTCGTTTGAGAATACAGATTAATGTTACTGTCGATTGTTTTCGGTTTGTAGAGAAAGTTACTAGCAGTATCGGGTGAGAAGAGCAAATTCGAGACACTACTGGGACCGCCGTACTTAATATGCGTTACAGAAACGGCTTTCCGATTCGGGCTGGAGAATCTTAGATCCGGCACACTCTTTTGGGTGGCGGACAAGACATCGGATCTAATCAAAGGATAATCAGCCAAGTCCGAAATATCCTTTTCCGTACTGAGATCTCTATCGAAGCTTCTAATACCGGTTGTCGAGCGATACGATCTAATTGGTGAACCAAAGGTGCTCGAGTCGCTATTTTTCGGATCTTTAACTGATGTTAAGGAATAAAGAGAAGCTCCCTGCTTGGACAATTTCAATGCTTGAGAATCATACAGCGGTATGTGAATAGAAGGAGTATGGACCTGATAGATGTAATCGCTGTCAGTTTTCAAGGATGAAAAACTCTGTTGATGCGGTAACGACACCGTGTCTTCGTCCATTGCGTCGTCCACTTGCGCTTTATAAGAGAACATTATCGAAGGTTGTGAAACCCTGAAAACAGAATAATTTCCAAAATATATCATTCATACATAACGATCCAATTGTTCAAATTGCTAATATATTGCTACATGTTGTAGTAGCTTACCCAAAAAATTCCGATAGGAATGTATGATAAACCAAAGGAGTAAAAAGACTTAAATATACTGCTGCTGTGAAGTCTACAATGCATAACCCCACTGGATTTTGCGTGTAGTTTAGAAAGCCTGCGCCAATTGATTGCACTAGGTCCAATGTCGCTAGCGTTCCGGCATAAATGTAAAAGCTTTTCCGTGCTGCAATAGAAAGCATACATATATAACAGTCACAATCAAAGACGAAGTATTATATAATCTATGATAAGAACTGCTTACTAGGAAGTGCTAGGCGGTCCCGTAACCGTGTCCATGGCAGTATTAATATGAAAAGATATATCTAGAAACAATATCGACATATTTAGTGATATATATATCCATTTTCTGACAAAAAAATAAGACAGCGTGCGCAAACGTACCGTAGTAAAAACGAGACTGCTGCAAAACCAAAACATCATACCACCGTGACCAAACACGTAAAAATCACGGCTGGGAATATGAAATGTATCATCTGGCAAAACTAATTCCAATGTGCCTTGAGTGATCGTAAATGCCAGCGCTATAAATGATGTAGCGAGCAATACTCTACGAATACTGGAACGGCTGTCCAAGTGGCCTGAGTGGGAACAAAGTAAAAATCGCATGTTAGCAAATACTGTGTGCATTATTTTTTCCTCCTCGACACCGAGTATGTTACTTACCAAATGCTAGACCAAATATAACTACACTCATCTCGGTGGATAGTAGAAAAAATCTCACTGTGACCCATAAAACTTTGTCGGCTTTACCACCGACCGTCGCTGCTGCGCTTACCGACATTGATACAATACAGCGTATCACTGATATAACTACGTTACAAATAACGAGACCATAGAATGCTAAAAATATCGGACTACTCGTTGCACGTAACTTAAGCCTTGCTCTGTTGAATCGCATTGCAATGAATAGAAGAAACAAGAGATTTGGTATTAGAATGATGACATCCCATATTCGTACTCTGAAAGATAAACGTAAAATGAAATTTGTCGAAGTCGATTGTATCATCTTATCATATAAGTTATAATATACCTTGAATCTTTGATTTCCTTATATAGGATGAGTTTACAGAAATGCTCCTCGTCGTCAATTGCTGTACTTATATTGGGAATCATAGTACTGCTCAGATCATATATATGTAACCAACTTTCAGACACTTCTTCCCTCTCGGGGACGTACATTTCCTATTTTCTCGAGTGTTATGTCAGATTCTCCTCCTATATTTTCACTGATGGAAAACAATTCGCAAAATGAAATGTCAAAACAATATAATCACAGTGTATGCAACTTGACTATTAAACCCGAAAAAATAATTGAACAACTGACGATTCGTTGAGATTCGCAGTTTCTAGAGATCTCACGTTATCTTAAACTTAAACAATCTTTAAGAGTTATGCTAGAATAGAGTACCACAAAACAAAACGATATCGCACAATAAACATAACCTAAAATATTTTCAGAATCACTGGCATCTTTTTAATATTTCGATTCGCGAAAGCGATGTGTGAGATAAACAGAGATCGAGATAGTGCTCGAATATCTAAACTTCCCTAACGAGGTACGAATTTTACGACCGACGTTACGAAAAAATCGATAAATAGCTGCCTATTGTGCATCTGTCAAACGCTCGCATAACACAACGTCCAGTCTCGAACAACCGACTTAGCTAATTGGATAAGACCGTTAATCGGTTTACCGAGCATGAAGACGCCGCTCTCATTTTTTCCTGGGAAACGTCGCGCTTTTTTCAGCCAGCCGTGACAAACACTCGATGCGTGACAAACGCGTACGTTGCAATTCTGCTTTCCGACTTCCACAGAGTATCTACGCTCCTCTCCCCTTCTCTCTCACTCACGCTCGCTTCGCTTGTTGTCTCTTTTGCTCTCTCTCTCTTTCTCTATCGTATATTTCCTCACATTCATGCGCTTCAATTGACGTTTTGCTACGAGATTTCAATAATTCCAGTATCCATTCAACTCATCAGCGCTTTGCGCTCGTGCTTGCGATGTCCGATTAACTTTGGTATTAAATTCGCGTGAGCGAGTGCCAGAAAACGGAATACTTAATCACGAATATCGAGAGTTCGACGCGAAATCCGCGCGATTTCCACATCCCCGGTTAAATCCCACCTCGTAGAATCGCGCGACGCGAAAACGTAGCACCGTCCCGACGTGTTGACAGGTGACGCCACGATTCGCCCTCTTCCTCCTTGTGTAGATCTCTTTTCTGCGCTGCGCTAATTAATAAATACGATTATTTATTTCAGTTGGTTTAGCATGATAAACACTTGTTGTGGCTCTAGGAAAAAAAATTTTATTTTAGTTTGTTTAGAATCGAGGTTCTCTCTCTCTCATTGCGCGAACATGACGACATCCGAAAATGTTATAGTGGGTGCTTTCCATTTAGTGACTCAAGTCGACACAAGCATCATTCTTTCTTTGTTGTTCACTGGTATTGAAAGAAGATAGAATGATACTTGTGTCGACTTGAGTCACTAAATGGAAAGCATGGGGCGCCATCTTGCATGTGCTACGATACGGACGTGTTTTTGAGTGCTCTTGAAGTTTATTATAATCAGCCCATTTCTGGGCTACAGTTTGCGATATTTTTCATTTTATCAGAATTAATTGGCTCTTGTAGCGTGCTTCCTCCAGAAGCCCTTATTTTGGCGCCCAAAGAGAAATTTCATACGCTATTACTTTTATAAAAGTAAGTCGCAACAGGCGCCTTTGTCTCGACAAAGGCGGGTGGGCCTAGCGCTGTCGCGCCTTGCAGCTACGGATTAAAAAATCTTTCTGGATTATTCTACATTCTTCCTTCTCTTGTAAAATCCTTTCACTCTTCCAATATGAACTCCGGAGGATCCGACGACTTCCTTAAGGACTAATGTGAGTAGCCATGACTCAAATTTTTCTTCACATTCGGACGAGAATATTGTCATCCAAGACGATGACATCGATATGGAAGCTCTTAATAATCTCAAATCGGAAGCCGGTCTCTTACAATTAAATTCATCTAAAAATGTGCGAACATCATCAGATATTAAAAAAGGAAAAAGCCTGAAACGTGCAAAAACAGACCTAGCTCACAACCAGTCCACGAGTAAGGTCTTCAGTACTGAGACCCATTCTTCTCTTGATTCTGTTAATATTTCTACCTCAGGCTCAATTATTACTATATCGGAGAGCATATTGAAGAACAGATATTCCTCAGATAATCAAGGACCTTTTGACGTACACGTACAAAGGATTTCGAAGCCACACGCTCCTCTTCATCCAATATCAGTGGGAAGGATAATTGCCAGTCTTAACGTAAGTGACGTGATGGAAATCAGAAAGGTGGGATTTTCCAAAGTCTCAATCTTTTTAAAGACTCGTGAAGCGACTAATGATTTAGTCAATGACTCACGTCTAAAGAAGGAGGATCTGATAGCATTTATCCCCCATCTCGCACCTCTCGCAAAGGAATTATCAGGAATGTCCCTTTGGATCTCTCCGATGACTTGATATCTGAGAACACCAAAAGCCCTTTCAAGATTGTGTCGACCAAAAGACTTAACAGAAGAATACTGGACCCTGACCCTCGTGGAGGGGAAGAGGCTTCCGCTGTTAATTACACCCCCTCTTTTACAGTAGTGATTACTTTTGAGGGCCAAAAAATACCCAGAAACGTTTCTCTCTTTTATGTCAGTTACCCTGTCTCTCCCTACGTTACCAGAGTATCTCTATGCCCCTCCTGTTACAGGTTTGGGCATATAAAAGCATCATGCAGAAGCAAACCACGTTGTGTCCACTGTGGAGAGAAGGATCATTGTTTCGATAAAGAGCAGTGCCCCCATGCACATGACCACCCTAAATGTGTCAACTGCGGAGGTGGTCACAAAGCGGATTCACCATCATGCCCTGAGCTGTCAATTTAAAAGGAGATCAGACAATACGCGGCACACAGGAACATTTCGCTGCTTGACGCCAGGGAAATTGTAAGAGGTAACAGATCTCCACCACCTTACTCCCCTTCCTCGGATGAGTATCCTCTTCTCCCGCATTCCCCTGCTAGCTCTGAAAGCTTTTATTTATACAATGCATCTGGGTCTCCCTTATTGAACCACCCGCGTACAACCTATGCCAAAGCGGCTTCGGAATATTCTAATTCCTTGCATAATCGTTCTCCCCCAAATCTCCTCAACAAAGAAATGCGACATCCCCGTCGCTCGCCCCCCTCACCGGGCCCATCACCGGATTTATTTGTCGCTCCTAATGGGAGACCTCCTAGATCGCGAAATAAAATCGTATTCAGTGACACCTCGTCGTCCCAATCCAGTATTGGTAAAGATCACAATAGCAACGTTAATATTCAACAAAAAAATCTCTCTGCTAACGATCTGGTGAATACTATTGGCTCTCTTCTTATCCATCTTACTTCAGCTCTTGCTTCTCCTTCAGTGACGGAGGAAGTTCACAAGATAATAGACTCTATCCAAAGCTTACTGCTTAATCCGGACCAGAGGTCCCCTCACCATAATGACAACGATGACAATGACAAGTAATCCCGTTAGAGAGGGCATTAATATTTTCCAATGGAATTGCCATGGACTTAGGAATAAAAGGGACCTGTTACTTAATATTATCCAAGACTACGACGTTCTTGCACTTTCCGAAACCTGGCTTACCCCAGAACAAAATTTCAACTTTCACAATTTTTGTATAATTCGCTCTGACGGACCCTCCAATAGATCTGGGGGGGGGGGGGGGTCATCGCCGTCAAAGACTGGATACCATTTACTAAAATTGACTCTATTTACTCTATCCAAGGTCGACTTGAGTCGACTGCAATTAGGATCGAGACTCCTTCAGATCCTATTTATATCGTCTCGATATACCGTCACCCAGGTAACTTCGATTACTCTAACTGGGATAATTTTTTCTCTTCCATCCCTTCCGTTTCTCGTATTATCATCACGGGTGATTTTAACGCTCACCACAATATCTGGGGATGTGCGTCCCCTGATTCCGTCGGTAAAGCTCTCCTTGATTCTGCATTGGACCACACGCTCTATCCCTTAAATGATGGCACTTTTACGTACATATCCCGTCCAAATCAGACTCCTTTAGCGATCGATTTAACTTTTGCTTCCTCAGATCTATTCTCTTCATGTTCATGGACATCTCTCGATAATTCGCTAAACAGCGATCATATTCCAACGATTATTTCGCTGTCTAATCCTGTCAAATGTCGCTCTTTCTTTTCGCATAAACTCAACATCTCACGTATTAATTGGAAACAATTTACGCTCTCTTTATTAAACCAGCACCCCCAACTTCTCACTCAACTCAATCAGGATAGTATCTCACCCTTAGATAAATACGATTCTATTATAACTGTTGTCAAAAGTGCCATTCTTTCGCTCACTCCACCTCGAACATGCAATCGCAAGAAATTTACATCTCCTCCGGTCCTATGGTGGAACGAGGAGTGTTCTGAAGCAGTCGCAAAAAGGAAGCAGATTCTTAAACAATTTAGAAATCATGTCTGTCTTGACAATCTTATTCACCTTAAAAGACAGGAAGCTGTTTCTAGACGGGTTTTACGCTCTGCCAAACGCAGTGGTTGGAGAGAATACTGTGAATCTTTGGGGCCCTTCACACCCATCTCACAAGTCTGGAAAGTCATCAAGAGATTTAAGAACAGATTTCTCAATCCAATCTTACCCATTCCTCAGTCTAATTTCAGTATACCAACAGATATGCAGAATCAAATCAATTCTCTGTGTCCTTCCTCCTGCCTTTACGAACAGAAGATCCTTTCTGATACTAATTCTAACGACTATGCATGCAAATATTTTGACTCTCTATTTAAAGAAGAGGAACTCTTGTATATTATTCACTCTCTAAAAAAAAGATCTTCACCCGGCATCGACCAAATTGATTATCGTATTATCTCTCGTCTTCCTCACGAATATCACTTACTCTTACTTGCAACCTTCAATCAGATATTTTTTACGGGTTTCTTCCCCGATTCTTGGAGGCATTCTCTTGTTTTCTTTATTCCTAAATCTACTCCGGGAAAGTGTAGACCCATCTCCCTTACCTCTTGCTGCTTGAAACTGCTTGAGAAACTTATTCTGCTGAGACTGGATTGGTGGTTGGAACACAACCTCAAACTCCCTAACTCTCAATTTGGATTCAGGAAATTCAGATCCTGTCAGGATAATCTCTCCTCTTTGATCACAGAAGTTCATGGCGGCTTCTCCAAAGGAAATTCCACAGCCTGTTTGTTCTTGGATTTATCCAATGCATTCGACGACGTTATCCCGAGTATTTTAATGAATGATCTTGACGATATTGGCTTACCTCCTATCTTACGCCAATTCATTTATAACCTTATCAGTTTCAGAAAGATACAGTTCTGTATTAACGGAAAGCTTACCGACGAGTTTCATTCCTACAAAGGAGTCCCTCAGGGATCCATTCTTAGTCCGACACTATTTAATATTTATATCTCTAAACACAGATCTAGTATAGGCAGGACCTGCGAACTTATTCAATTCGCGGACGATATAGCAATTTTCCATACTTCCTCGCAAATACACGATTCCATCTCTAAAATTGAAACAGCCGCTAAACGTGCATGTGATTATCTCACAACTAAAGGCTTGACAGTTTCTCCCATCAAATCTTCACTCGTGGTTTTCACGAGAAAACGTGTGGATCCACTCTCATGCTCTATAAAAATCTTAAATAATCACATATCATCGACTTACTCGTGCAGATTCCTGGGCATACATCTTGACTGTCGTCTTTCGGGAAGGGAACACTCGAGGTTCCTGTTGGGGAGATGCTCTAAACTGATAAACATCCTAAGTATGCTGAGAGGTACCTGGTGGGGAGCTTCCCCTCAGCTCTTGCTTAACATTTACAGAGCGTTGATTAGGAGCTCTATGGAGTATGGATGTTCTATTTTCCCTCTTAACAATCGCTCAATTTTGCATCAGTTGGAGAAAATACAGTTTAGAGCCCTGAGGCTTTGCACGGGCTTACGTAGAACCACTCCTATTAACGTCCTGTTGGCTGAGTCTGGGGAAAGCTCATTAAAGTACAGGTTCTTCTATCTCACGTCTAGATATATTTTAAAGATTTTCAGTCTGGATGACCATCCCACCATAGAGAAACTCTATCATTTGCATTGGTGCGCTCGAAACTCGCGCAAAAAGAATCCAGCTAACTACTTTCTATTATACAAATCCTTCTGTGTCTATTTGAAATACAAAAGATACATAGCATGCTCCATCTACCCCTCTGTTTATTCCATTGATTATTGGGCTCATGTCATCTCCCCTTCTATTAGGATTACATCCACACTGGATGTAGAAAGTATTAAAAATAACCCTGTTCCTACAATACTTTTCTTCGATATTTATCACGATCTTCTTCAGGATCATATACCTTTCTATACTGATGCTAAGGTGGACGAAATCAGCCACGTAGGATTTGCCACTTATTCTCCTACCCTTAACCTCCAATTGCTTTTCAGAACCCACTCCTTCGCTTCTATATTTTCGGCGGAAGCTTATGCTATCCTTCAAACTTTGACTTATATCCTGGACAACTCCATCCCAAGATCTGTTATCTTTACTGACTCTCTCGGTGTGACACAAGCCCTGTCCTCGTTTAATTTTGGCCATTCCTACAGCCATATTATACATGCTATAAGAAGTAAAATACACGTTGCATATTCTATGGGCTTTCAAGTTGTAATAGTCTGGATACCATCACATTCTGGAATTTTGGGGGACGAGACGGCCGACCTTCTGGCTAAGAACGCAATTACTAAGGGCACATGGTATACTGGTCTGCTTCCATACTCCGACTTCTTCTTAGTGGTAAGGAAGAACCTCATTGCTGATATGACCGACCTCCTCAAAAAACAGGCAAGATATAAGGGGATTAATTACTTTCGATCTTTTGACGAATTCCGCCCGAGACCTTGGTTCTACGAGATGGAGAATTTCAATCGCGAAAGCATCACTACCTGCTGTAGGATAAGAAGCGGACATTACGCACTCAATAGCAGCTTATACCGCTGCAATCTGGTACCTCAATCTAGCTGTCCTTGCGGAGCCCTCACTCAGGATATAAACCATATACTCTGGTCATGTCCTCTTTTAAATACTAACAGACACTCTTTGATAAGAGCGCTCAACCAATTGGACATTTTTCCTCCAATGGATGCTGCAGAACTGTTGGCGGAGCCATCCTCCGGAGTGGTCCTTGCCATCTACTCCTTTCTCAAATCTTGTAAGATTCAAATCTGACTCCTCGAACTACCTTGTTCCTTCCTTTTGGGGTTTTTATACATTTCTAACCAACCAATCTACGAGCAGGAGTTTCACCCTTTCTTACTTACAATTGATCTTTTAAGATCTGCATTACTTCCAACCAACCAGTTGATGGCCGTGTGACAAGTATTCGTCGGAGCCAACTCCCACACGAAGAAGAAGAAGAAGAAGAAGAATGGACAGCATCCAGTAATGTCTTGAGTACGTTCGGAAATATCACCTGTGCGAACACGAGTGTCGTTCTATCTTTGTCCAACTTTTAATAAATAACAAAGATAGAACAACGCTCTTGTGCATACGGGTGATGTTTCCGAACGCAGCCTGACTCGTAGTAGCTCGTCGAGTGACGTTAGGTTAGGTTAGGTGAATTGTTTACTAGCGGGAAATACAAACCTTTTTATATACAATAAACTTTTAGTTATTGTTAGATAAACCACCGTCGAGGTATTGTTCAAAATGGCCAAACATAGATAAATTTTTGTCATGATCAAGTGAATTTGGTCGGCCCATAGATAATTAAAGAACAATGACATTATCAACTGTTTTGATTGCATTAAAATAAATGACAAACATGAACGTTTTATATCATATCAAAACACTACTTTATTATCGATAATGTGAAAAGTTCTTTTATATCTTTTTATTTGCAAGGAACGAAATTTATTGCTCGACAAAAACATTTTATCATGTACTTCTTTAAGAGGATGCCGGATTACCGACAGAATGCGAATATTAGTTAAAATGCAAAATCTTTTTGTTGATTATAGATATCAACAAATCCTTTTCCACAATTAAGGTATACATAATAATGGAGTGCGGAGTTTAACATTTCATATAAAAAGTAAAAAAAAATGAGAAAATTACAGTTTTGTTATCGGCTTCTGCCGTCAACATTTACTTAATATAACAAATTTGTAATCTGCACGTGCCTAATGAGTAAACCCCGCACTCGGCATTTCATCAAAGAGTATAAGTGAACTTAGAGAAGTGAATTTAGAAGCTTTATAAAAAAGATTTTACGATGCAACACTTTCATGCATATGTGTGCGTGCGAGATCGAGGCTCAAGAGTAAAACAGAGCAGTAGATTAGTTGCGTGATGTCGCGATAGACGGAGGTGCAATCTAACATAACAAGGACAGACATAATCGTACTATCTTTGTC
>NW_021849774.1:243792-248455 GCF_003651465.1 Formica exsecta | reverse complement strand
AGGATAAGAAGCGGACATTACGCACTTAATAACATCTTATACCGCTGCAATCTGGTACCTCAATCTAGCTGTCCTTGCGGAGCCCTCACTCAGGATATAAACCATATACTCTGGTCATGTTCTCTTCTAAATACTAGCAGACACTCTTTGATAAGAGCGCTCAACCAATTGGACATTTTTCCTCCAATGGATGCTGCAGAACTGTTGGCGGAGCCATCCTCCGGAGTGGTCCTTGCCATCTACTCCTTTCTCAAATCTTGTAAGATTCAAATCTGACTCCTCGAACTACCTTGTTCCTTCCTTTTGGGGTTTTTATACATTTCTAACCAACCAATCTACGAGCTGGAGTTTCACCCTCTCTTACTTACAATTGATCTTTTAAGATCTGCATTACTTCCAACCAACCAGTTGATGGCCGTGTGACAAGTATTCGTCGGAGCCAACTCCCACACGAAGAAGAAGAAGAAGAAGAAGAATGGACAGCATCCAGTAATGTCTTGAGTACGTTCGGAAATATCACCTGTGCGAACACGAGTGTCGTTCTATCTTTGTCCAACTTTTAATAAATAACAAAGATAGAACAACGCTCTTGTGCATACGGGTGATGTTTCCGAACGCAGCCTGACTCGTAGTAGCTCGTCGAGTGACGTTAGGTTAGGTTAGGTGAATTGTTTACTAGCGGGAAATACAAACCTTTTTATATACAATAAACTTTTAGTTATTGTTAGATAAACCACCGTCGAGGTATTGTTCAAAATGGCCAAACATAGATAAATTTTTGTCATGATCAAGTGAATTTGGTCGGCCCATAGATAATTAAAGAACAATGACATTATCAACTGTTTTGATTGCATTAAAATAAATGACAAACATGAACGTTTTATATCATATCAAAACACTACTTTATTATCGATAATGTGAAAAGTTCTTTTATATCTTTTTATTTGCAAGGAACGAAATTTATTGCTCGACAAAAACATTTTATCATGTACTTCTTTAAGAGGATGCCGGATTACCGACAGAATGCGAATATTAGTTAAAATGCAAAATCTTTTTGTTGATTATAGATATCAACAAATCCTTTTCCACAATTAAGGTATACATAATAATGGAGTGCGGAGTTTAACATTTCATATAAAAAGTAAAAAAAAATGAGAAAATTACAGTTTTGTTATCGGCTTCTGCCGTCAACATTTACTTAATATAACAAATTTGTAATCTGCACGTGCCTAATGAGTAAACCCCGCACTCGGCATTTCATCAAAGAGTATAAGTGAACTTAGAGAAGTGAATTTAGAAGCTTTATAAAAAAGATTTTACGATGCAACACTTTTAACATTTCATATGAAAAGTAAAAAAAAATGAGAAAAATCAGTTTTGTTATCGGCTTCTACCGTCAACATTTACTTAATATAACAAATTTGTAATCTGCACGTGCCTAATGAGTAAACCCCGCACTCGGCATTTCATCAAAGAGTATAAGTGAACTTAGAGAAGTGAATTTAGAAGCTTTATAAAAAAGATTTTACGATGCAACACTTTCATGCATATGTGTGCGTGCGAGATCGAGGCTCAAGAGTAAAACAGAGCAGTAGATTAGTTGCGTGATGTCGCGATAGACGGAGGTGCAATCTAACATAACAAGGACAGACATAATCGTACTATCTTTGTCTCTTTCATGCGTGTGAGGGTATATACATGTACGCACTAACATTATTGCAGTATCTTTTCTCTCGCGATCATACGCTCTGTCTCTTTCTAATCGCTTGCTCACTATGTATTACGTATCGCTTAGCTTCATGCTCCTCGCATATTCACTTACACTTACACGTTCACTCGCGCTTGCATTAGTCCTCAATCATATCGATTATACCGATATACTGTCGATGATAAAGATTTATCATCGTATTCAAAATTATATGTATAATATATTTACATCCATATATAATATATTTTAGTTTAATTTTCTCGAACTGTACTGCATAAATTAAAACCCAGCAAACCAAGATATGATTGTTATACATATAACATGTAGATAATAAGTGCACATGTTACATCTATGTTATATGGCAGATATATTCGATGTTTGCTGGGTATATGTGTCATATATATATATATGACACATATGTAGAAATTATATATAGAGATAAATATTTTTTATTTATTTATTTTAAAGTTTCAATTAAGACTTTATATAATTAAATATAAATATATTACAGCAGGTGCTTTAACAATCTTAGATCAATCATTGGGTGAAGCATCTATGAATGAAGATACAAGAGAAACTGCAGTTAATGAGAGTATAAGTCAAACTGCAATGAGTGAAAATATAAATGAAAATACAGTGAACAGTACGTAATTTAACATTTTCTAAAATTCATAAATAAATATTTTGAGGGCAATGTAACTACCCTATAAGCGCGTGATATTATTTAATATTTTATATTCTAAGAATATTAAATATATATTTAATATATACAATATTTTAGTTCTTTTAATAGTAATAATCGATTGCGCAAGGAAATGAGGATTTCTTGGATCGATCAATTAGAAACTTTATTTAGAACCAGCTAGTCGCGCAGTAGTAACACTCTAGAACTAACCTGCGGTTACTTTAAGAACAGATTTGCAAGCGAAATTTTAATCTAATTAGCGATACTAATATACTTGATCTTTAAAATTTTAATTAACCGTACAGACAAATATACAATAAATATTCCTGCGTAAACTTAAAAAATATACGCATACTTTATGGAATCATAAAACGCACATAATAATAATTTGTTGGAAATATTTTTCTTTACATCCTTTGCAAATAATTATATATAAAACTTTCAATATTATTCGTAAAATAAAGAATTAAAATACAATAATTCTATGATGACTAATTAAAAACAAATTATTATAAAATGTTTCGATAAAGAGATCATCTCTATGAATTAATATGCTTTATTATAGTATTAGCCAAAAGTGATTAAAATTATTTAAGTATATTTAAAAAACATATTTTATTTTTATTTATTTTTTATTATAAGTATAAAGTTTCCAAATACAACTACATGTTTTATGTAACGAGCATATATTCTCACAAATAATATAAATACAATTTGTTATGTGGTGTCATTGGCCTTTGCCATGTTCATTTAGAGGACATTAGTTCATGTCTGGTATAAAATCATGTGGTTTTTTCTCTTCAGCCGTCTTATCCTTCCGTCAACATCCAAGAGCTTTGATACCTCAGCATTCTTATGTTTTAACAGCCGTTGTCGGTGTTTTGTAGTAGATTCTGCAATCACTTCTTTAACTGTCTTGATGTTTAAATCAAGGTGAAGTCGCTCCATGCGCATATACCGAGGAGAATCCACGGCACAGCGCAGCACTTTGTTCTGAAACTTTTGAATCGTCTCAGTGTTCATCTTCTTAGCACAGCCCCACAGCTGTATCCCATCAGCCCACACTGGTTTTAAGACTTGCTAGTATATTAGAAGTTTGTTGTGTATAGATAACTGAGATTGGCGACCTAGTAACCAATACATCTTGCTAAATTTTAAGTTTAGTTTCTTTCTTTTTGTCTTCACGTGTTCTTTTCAGCGCAGCTTAGAATCCAGGGTCATACCTAGATATTTTTCTGTATTGGATGCTGGAACGATCTTCCCATTTATATACACAGACAACGCTGTATATTTCCGGTTAGTGATGTTCACATGTTGAGATTTATTCTCGTTTAGCTTGATACGCCATTTTCTAGTACAGTCTACAACTTTATTAATTGCGCACTGAAGTTTATTAGTAGCTTCTTCAATAGAAGCTCCAGTCGAGAGAAGTGTTGTATCATCCGCAAATGTTCCTATTGTGATTCCATTATGACGGGGTATGTCATACGTATACAGTAGATACAGGATTGGTCCCAGGACACTTCCTTGGGGAACTCCTACGTTAATCTTACGAAGTGATGTGTAGGTATTTTCATGCTTGACTTGGAAATATCTATCTGAGATGTACGATTTCATAAGTAAGCTGTATAATTTCGGCAAGAGTTTTCTCATTTTCCATTCTAGGCCACGGTGCCACACTTTATCAAAAGCCTGAGCCACATCTAGGAAGGCCGCTGAGCAGAATTCTTTTTCCTCCAGGCTTTTTTCTATAACATCAGTTATACGACGTACTTGGTCTATTGTGGAGTGTTCTTCTCGAAAGCCAAACTGATGAGATGGTATAAGTTGTTTACTTTCAATTATAAGTTTTAGCCATTTCAACAATAGTTTTTCAAACAATTTAGAGATACTAAGAAGTAGGGAGATCGGCCTATATGAGGCTACTTCCTCTGGTGGCTTTCCGGGTTTAGGAATCATGACTACTTCGGCTATTTTCCATTGCCTGGGCACATACTTCAGTCGAAATGCAGCATTTACTAAATAAGTGAGTTTAACTACTGCTTTTCTTGGAAGTTCTTTCAGGATTTTTCAATTATATATGATACATATATAGCAGTTTATCAAAAGTAACCCTTTCTTCAATAATGAAATGCTAAAACTCGATAATTTCCAAATTAATTATCAGATTAGAAAGAAGTTGAATAAATGATCCCATAAATTAATAATCATAATAATTACACTCGTCAACAAAATTATCGCATATGTAATTTCATGTCAGAATTTCGCAT
>NW_021849774.1:234331-242186 GCF_003651465.1 Formica exsecta | reverse complement strand
CTATGCTTTTTACATATCTATTTGTATTAAATTTATTTTGATTATTTGCTCGGTATTTCAATCCGAATTGAGCCTATAAGCGCAATTTGAAATCTGAAGATGCCGATTTTTACACTTATAGATTAAGCATTGATTAAAATATAATAAGCTGTAATATATACTACACATGATTTCTTTATCATTTTATTATTTGATTCATTATTTTGATTCAAAAATTTTATTATTTGATTCATTATTTATCAATTATAGACCATGGATAAAAGCAGCTTTTTGTTATGTACCGACAATAATGGGCAACCGATTTTGGATGAGAACGGAAAATGTATATATTATTGTACAATACAAAAAGTATGTAGAAATTATATATAGAGATAAATATTTTTTATTTATTTATTTTAAAGTTTCAATTAAGACTTTATATAATTAAATATAAATATATTACAGCAGGTTTAACAATCTTAGATCAATCATTGGGTGAAGCATCTATGAATGAAGATACAAGAGAAACTGCAGTTAATGAGAGTATAAGTCAAACTGCAATGAGTGAAAATATAAATGAAAATACAGTGAACAGTACGTAATTTAACATTTTCTAAAATTCATAAATAAATATTTTGAGGGCAATGTAACTACCCTATAAGCGCGTGATATTATTTAATATTTTATATTCTAAGAATATTAAATATATATTTAATATATACAATATTTTAGTTCTTTTAATAGTAATAATCGATTGCGCAAGGAAATGAGGATTTCTTGGATCGATCAATTAGAAACTTTATTTAGAACCAGCTAGTCGCGCAGTAGTAACACTCTAGAACTAACCTGCGGTTACTTTAAGAACAGATTTGCAAGCGAAATTTTAATCTAATTAGCGATACTAATATACTTGATCTTTAAAATTTTAATTAACCGTACAGACAAATATACAATAAATATTCCTGCGTAAACTTAAAAAATATACGCATACTTTATGGAATCATAAAACGCACATAATAATAATTTGTTGGAAATATTTTTCTTTACATCCTTTGCAAATAATTATATATAAAACTTTCAATATTATTCGTAAAATAAAGAATTAAAATACAATAATTCTATGATGACTAATTAAAAACAAATTATTATAAAATGTTTCGATAAAGAGATCATCTCTATGAATTAATATGCTTTATTATAGTATTAGCCAAAAGTGATTAAAATTATTTAAGTATATTTAAAAAACATATTTTATTTTTATTTATTTTTTATTATAAGTATAAAGTTTCCAAATACAACTACATGTTTTATGTAACGAGCATATATTCTCACAAATAATATAAATACAATTTGTTATGTGGTGTCATTGGCCTTTGCCATGTTCATTTAGAGGACATTAGTTCATGTCTGGTATAAAATCATGTGGTTTTTTCTCTTCAGCCGTCTTATCCTTCCGTCAACATCCAAGAGCTTTGATACCTCAGCATTCTTATGTTTTAACAGCCGTTGTCGGTGTTTTGTAGTAGATTCTGCAATCACTTCTTTAACTGTCTTGATGTTTAAATCAAGGTGAAGTCGCTCCATGCGCATATACCGAGGAGAATCCACGGCACAGCGCAGCACTTTGTTCTGAAACTTTTGAATCGTCTCAGTGTTCATCTTCTTAGCACAGCCCCACAGCTGTATCCCATCAGCCCACACTGGTTTTAAGATTTGCTAGTATATTAGAAGTTTGTTGTGTATAGATAACTGAGATTGGCGACCCAGTAACCAATACATCTTGCTAAATTTTAAGTTTAGTTCCTTTCTTTTTGTCTTCACGTGTTCTTTCCAGCGCAGCTTAGAATCCAGGGTCATACCTAGATATTTTTCTGTATTGGATGCTGGAACGATCTTCCCATTTATATACACAGACAACGCTGTATATTTCCGGTTAGTGATGTTCACATGTTGAGATTTATTCTCGTTTAGCTTGATACGCCATTTTCTAGTACAGTCTACAACTTTATTAATTGCGCACTGAAGTTTATTACTAGCTTCTTCAATAGAAGCTCCAGTCGAGAGAAGTGTTGTATCATCCGCAAATGTTCCTATTGTGATTCCATTATGACGGGGTATGTCATACGTATACAGTAGATACAGGATTGGTCCCAAGACACTTCCTTGGGGAACTCCTACGTTAATCTTACGAAGTGATGTGTAGGTATTTTCATGCTTGACTTGGAAATATCTATCTGAGATGTACGATTTCATAAGTAAGCTGTATAATTTCGGCAAGAGTTTTCTCATTTTCCATTCTAGGCCACGGTGCCACACTTTATCAAAAGCCTGAGCCACATCTAGGAAGGCCGCTGAGCAGAATTCTTTTTCCTCCAGGCTTTTTTCTATAACATCAGTTATACGACGTACTTGGTCTATTGTGGAGTGTTCTTCTCGAAAGCCGAACTGATGAGATGGTTAAGTTAGGATAAGTTGTTTACTTTCAATTATAGGTTTTAGCCTTTTCAACAATAGTTTTTCAAACAATTTAGAGATACTAGGAAGTAGAGAGATCGGCCTATATGAGGCTACTTCCTCTGGTGGCTTTCCGGGTTTAGGGATCATGACTACTTCGGCTATTTTCCCTTGCCTGGGCACATACTTCAGTCGAAATGCAGCATTTATTAAATAAGTGAGTTTAACTACTGCTTTTCTTGGAAGTTCTTTCAGGATTTTTCAATTATATATGATACATATATAGCAGTTTATCAAAAGTAACCCTTTCTTCAATAATGAAATGCTAAAACTCGATAATTTCCAAATTAATTATCAGATTAGAAAGAAGTTGAATAAATGATCCCATAAATTAATAATCATAATAATTACACTCGTCAACAAAATTATCGCATATGTAATTTCATGTCAAAATTTCGCATAACTTCAAATATTTTTCAATTATATATGATACATATATAGCAGTTTATCAAAAGTAACCCTTTCTTCAATAATGAAATGCTAAAACTCGATAATTTCCAAATTAATTATCAGATTAGAAAGAAGTTGAATAAATGATCCCATAAATTAATAATCATAATAATTACACTCGTCAACAAAATTATCGCATATGTAATTTCATGTCAAAATTTCACATAACTTCAAATAAGCATAACTCCGCCTAAAACTGTGTATTTGAAATTTTTTTTTTATTCTCAAGCTTAAAGTTTGTACTTTAAAAAGCATTTGACAGATTTTCAATTTATCCTTTCTTCCTCCCCCAAAGAGACAGTTGTCTTTGATCGTCTTTCATCTTTGATCTTGTCCTTCCCTTCGACGAAATCTGCCAGTCTGTTGATAACTGGAGTAAGTTTATAAAAAAACTGTTTTTTAGAGAAACGGTATGTTTCCTATTGTTGGAAGATATGAAACGTAGTGATTCGTACTGCTTTCATTTATTCATCCGAAAAGCAAACGACGAAGTCGTAGTAATGCCTCGTTTGAATGAAATTCAGTGTGCGCAAATCATTGCTCTTTTGGAAGAAGGATTGAGCCAGAATCATGTTGCGAAAAGAATGGATGTTCATCAATCTTCCATTTCTTGAATTTGGTCTCATTATTAACAGACTGGTAGATTTCGTCGAAGGAAAGGACAAGGTCGTAGACGAGTAACATCAACTCGAGACGATCGCTTAATTGTCAATGAAGCAATGCATAATCCGTCAACGATTGCGCGACAAATTGCAAATGCAGTTTTCCCTCATAGACAAATCAGTGATCAAACAATCAGAAGGCGTTTGCATGAAAGAGGCTTGAGGTCGCGGGCTCGTGCTCGAGTGCCAATGTTCTCTGTGGCTCATCAACGTGCTCGTCGGCAATATGCACGCACTCATCAGAAGTGGACTGCGAGACAGTGGAAGAACGTATTGTTCACTGACGAATCACGGTTTTGTCTCTTCAATTCCGATGGAAGAATCCGTGTTTGGCGTCGTCAGGGACATCGTTTCGAAGAGAATTGCGTCGAGCGTGTCCGAGCATTTAGTGGTAGTTCCATCATGGTATGGGGTAGAATATCAACGCATGGACGCACGGGCCTCGTCACTTCACAACCTCCTGGAATGACAGCGGTGCGCTATATGGAGGAAATTTTGCGTCCTCACGTAATTCCGATGCGTTGCCAAATGGATCACACACACACACACACACACACGATGCGCCAAATCCGACCAGCAACCTCCTCGTGGTGCGCATCGGGTAATGCTAATACTGGCGGTAATTGAACAAGAATGTACAGGTAACTTTGATACGTCGTAACTCCGTGAAAAAAAATCGTACGAAATTCATTTTTTAAAAATTTTGTAAGGAAAATTCCATATCTTACGATGATTATCATAAGATTTGCGAAAAAAATTCATTCCACCCCGTGGAGTGCGTCAAATTATGCAATTTTTTAGAGTCGAAACACGTTCTTACTTTTGAGGAGACGGCGGGAGGGAGAAAGGATAAATTGAAAATCTGTCAAATGCTTTTTAAAGTACAAACTTTGAGCTTGAGAATGAAAAAAAAAGTTTTCAGATACGACAATTTTAGGCGGAGTTATGCTTATTTGAAGTTATGTGAAATTTTGACATGAAATTACATATGCGATAATTTTGTTGACGAATGTATTAATATATATTTATCATATCCATGTACTATTAAAGATTTTAATATTATAAAAGATTATTTAAGACGAAAGGAATGAGCACAGCAAGTCATATCGATGACACCTAATGCGGCGAGCGATAAGTAGCTGAATAGATCCGCGGCGGCTTCGTGTAATTTGCGATTGCGGATGCCGAAACCTGAACAATCGATAAGCACTTACTAATAATCGGTTGACAATTCTTAGAAATATTGTTATCATAAATCTTTCTCGAAAGATCTCCACCGGAACACCCCGAGAAAATTATAGAGCACAACGCGTGATCTACACACCGCCCGAAACCCCTTTGTTTTCAATAGTATATAAACCGCCGATTTCGAACTTCAGCGTTCATTCGTATTCAGTCATTCAAGCTCAGTCATTCACATTCATTCATATTCATTCATTCATTTAGTCACTTCACGTCACTTAATTATTTAATCGCAACATCCTTAGTCGTCATGTATCAACATTAATTCATTATTACTGTCTGTCTTGTATTAGGGTGCGAACCTATGCAGCGGAATAGCGTAATGCAGAACGAGAGCACGACCAATCGCGGGAGTCCTGCAGTTCTGGCTACGTGGATTCCAAGTCCCTACATCCCCATGGAGCGTAACGAGCGCACCGCGGACCAATTCGCAACCAATCACGAGTCATTATTTCAAATGGGTTAAAACCGCATTGAAACTTATTTAATTTATTTAACATTTTTAATCAATATTTCCAATAAGAACGCATTCATTTTAATATTTATACATGATAAAAAACGACCGATAAAAATAATATTTAAAAGACATTTTAGAGACGTTCTGCTCGTTCTGCTTGCGCTCATTCCGCTCCATAGGGATGTAGGAACTTGAAATCCACGTAACGAAAATGACGGAACTGTATGTATGTACACACATACTTTGTTAAATTGGCAGCGTAGAGCAACGTGGTCAGTACAGAAACAGAGATAAATTATTAATTATTACAAGTTATTACTCATTTTTGAGAGATAAAGGAAAATTTTAAAGTTAGCTTTTACTACCATGTGTATATGTATAGATGTGTACATTACGCGATCTGCGAAACCTATTCCGCTAGAAACTACTGAAAACGGAACGAAACTGCGGAACGCTCGTGATTGATTCCGCTCTCGTTCCGCGTTGCGCTATTCCGCTGCATGTGTTCGCACCCTTAGATTTATAAATTCAAGTTTGTAAAGTTTAGAATAAAAGACTTTGTGCATATACCTGCGTACATCAATCCAGCCTACCTCATTCACGATTCCATAACTGAGGTTCTTGAGGACGAGTAAAAGAGCTCATTGTCAGACGAGTACAACAGACATTGAGCAAAAGGAGGATTTTTTGCTATAATATGGTAAGTAATTACAATTACTAAAAACTCCGTATCTCCGCAAATATTGGAGGATCTGCTTCGAAATCTGCAATTGACTGACAGCCTATCAATTTTATTCCTAATTACTACCTCATTTCCTATTCCATCGCCGTTCAGCATTTTGAATGCTTTAACGACATTCTGACATCCTTTGAATAATAAAAGAAACCCACTGCCAAATACTGGCGTGTTGCTGACAGATTTTCAGTCAGTCAATTTTAATAATATATTATCATAAATCATCCTATAACGTTCAAAACATTCCTACATTATAAAATAATATCAATACTAAACAATATTTAGATTTTGCATAGAATTTATACAAGGTTGGGAACCTTACTCTATAAAAGTAACTCGTTACTGTTACTTATTACTAATTTTAAAAAGTAATGCGTTACCGTTACCATTACTTAGAAAGTAATGATTCGTTATTTTTTCGTTATATTTTTGTTTTTTGTAATGCTGAAGTAAGCTATTAGATTATAAAATTATATTATTTAATAATCAATATTAAATATAATAATCTATTAAAAACTTTACAATTAAAAACTTTAAACTAATCTCTAAACGTTTTTTACATTAAACTTATTTAATGATTTTAATTTTTTACTTCTAGCGCTTTTATATCGAAATAATTTTATCCAATCAGGAATAATGCGCGCGATCAGCGCGCGACCAGTGCGCAATCTATTGAATAAATGTAAAGATAATAGAGAACCAAAAAGTAAAGAGGTAAAACTTTACCAAAGCGGACCCAGCCCCAATGAGCTTGACCTTGACATATGAGTATCATGACCCTGAGTAACCTCCAAAAGGTTTTAGCCGTCGCTCGTTGTTTATTAAAAAGTTATTAACAAAAGAATTTCTACGAATTATATGCAATTTTTGGACACCATGTACATTAAATAGAGCATGAGTTGGTGTAAGTTAGTGATATTCTTCATCTTGCAAAGTACATGCGTGGGCGCAGTGGGTTCCGCCCCCCCTCCCCCTATGAGGGGGCTCCACTTCCGGAAGATATAACCTAACCTAAACCAAATTTTAGTTTTATATCAGAAATAGGTTTGGGTTAGGTTATATCTTCTGGAAGTAGAGCCCCCCCGTAGAGGGGGGGGGGGGCGGAACCCATTGTGTCCACGCATATACTTTACAACGCGAAGCGAGGTCTATTCCACAATTGTTGTGTGGATGGGAAAGTATATGCGCGGACGCAGTGGGTTAATAACTTTAAGAAGAAATAATAAAAACTATTATAACTTTTAATATTCTTTATAATCTGTAATGCTAGAAATGTCAATTGTATCGCGCGGTGCAAAGAGCTGCAAACGCTGCGACACATATAGTGATTTTTTCGCTCATTTCTCAGATTCAATTTTAAAAAATAATTTTATTATAATAATCAGGAATACGTCATTTCACGGACGGAAGATTGTTCCGGAACACTCTGTATATACAGGGTAGGCCATTTTAATGTATCCACTGAAATATCTTAAAATCTATAAGTTTAGGACAAAAATGTTTTAGACAAAAGTTGTATGGTTTTGAGGAGGCCATAAGATGATACCATTGGTTTAACCTTGAAGAGTTATTTGAAGGTCACATGAAGGTCACATTTAATTTTTTAAATGGGATACTATATTTTTTATTGCATATTCTTGTAGTCCATCTTGAGAGTTTTCTAAAACACTATAATACAGTATTTTTTCATTAAGCACTTTTTGAGTTATTTTATATTTTAATCTGACATATTTTGATATAAAAATTAAAATATCTCGTCAAATATTTAGTTTTCGATAATCTTACCGTAACACTTTTATGTACAGAATAATGAGA
>NW_021849774.1:230563-233617 GCF_003651465.1 Formica exsecta | reverse complement strand
TTATAATTAATATATATAATTTGGTTATATAAATATTGACATATGTCACTGTCACTGTCAAATTTCACACATTTTATTGTTTCACATATATGCACTTTCTTATATACTTTTAACGCTATTCGCTGAAAAATATTCTTTTTAACTTTTTATTATGGTTGTACAGTATCGATAAAATTGTGCCGATGGCCGTCGATTGCAACGATAACTGTCGCTATAAATAATGTACAGAATAATTTTGCTTTAGCTATATCAATAGTTGTCGGTCATGCAAGCGACAGTTATCGTTATTTTACCGACCCGACAGCTATCGGTAGCCATGTACAGAATAGCGCTCCAAAATAGTTGTGACCTTCATGTGACTTTCAAATAACTCTTCAAGGTCAAACCAATGGTATCATCTTATGGCCCCCTCAAAACCATACAACTTTTGTCTAAAACATTTTTGTCCTAAACTTATAGATATTAAGATATTTCAGTGGATACATTAAAATGGCCTACCCTGTATATACAGAGTGTAACAGAGCGCCCATATCAGGCGTTTTTTTAAAACGGCTTGTTGTAGCAAGTTGGGGAAAAAATTTTTATAGTAAAAGCTATAGTGAAGAATCAAATGGTGACACTCGCGTTTCCCGGAAAAGCGGGGAAATTTGAAAAAACGGATATGAAATTCATTTTTTTAAATGGGAAGAGTGGTCGAGTGAGGTATCATTGGATAGAACCTTTAAAAAGAAACAACTTTTGTAGGAAAAATTTTTTAATTTGTTTAATCAATTACAAGAAAAATGCAAATAATTAATTTTCTTTTATAAATGCTCGAATTGCCTTCCATTGACCCCCAAACACTTACGAATTCGCTTTAGGAATGACGACAAGGCATCCAGCAATTCTCTTTTGATTTTTCTGCATGGTTCTTTTATTCTTTCTTTCATATCATCTCGACTTGTTGGTTTTGAAACATAAACCAGTTCTTTGATTCGACCCCAAAAGTAAAAATCCATGACTGTAAGATCTGGGGACCTTGGTGGCCAGCTTACTGGCCCATTTCTTCCAATCCATCCATCACGGAATCTTTGGTCGAGAACTATTCTAACATTTCTGGCGTAATGGGCTGGACAGCCATCTTGTTGGAATCACATGCTCATTCTAACATTTAAAGGCACATCCTCCAGGAGCTGCGGAAGAATATTCAAGAGAAAGTTTTCATAAACTTCTCCATTTAGCGTCCTTTCGAAGAAATGAGGACCAATGATTTGGGGACTCAGAATACCGCACCATACGTTTAAACTCCACACATGTTGATTATCAACTTCTCTCATCCAATGGGGATTATTTTCGGCCCAGTAATGCATGTTATGTAGGTTTACATTTCCATTACTTTTAAAGGTTGCTTCATCAGACCACAGAACTTTGTAATGAAAGAAACGATCAATTTGGAGCTGATTCTCTGCCCAAAAGCAGAAATTCATGCGGTTGTCAAAATCATTCTCATGAAGAGCTTGATGCAAAGATAAATGATAAGGATGCATTTTCGCTTCGTTTAAACAGCGCCAATCAGTCATGTGATTCGAACCAGCATCAATAGCTAATCTTCTTGTCGAATCTTGAGGATTGAAATTAATTGCTGCTAAAACAGGTACGATTATTTCATTTCTTACTGGACGTCTAATCTGTTCATTACGATGGCTTGCATTTGATTGTACGGAACCTGTTGATTTTACACGATTTGCCAAACGTTTAAATACGTTGTAAGAATGATGCAGCCTATCTGGATATTTTTCAGCGTACAAACGTGCTGCCCTTCTAAAACACCTTTGACTTTCTCCTAACACCATCAACATATCAAAAGCTTCTTCATTGCTGAACACCATAATGAAAATTAATGAAAATAAATGTAAAACAAATCAACACGGAAAGATTTCATTTTTCACTTAAGGAAAGAGTTCAAATTTTATTCCACACGATGCGCAATCTCACTTTGAAATAAAGAAAAATTTAATGTAATGTTTATGTTACCTCCAGACTCGGGGAAGGATGAGTCGACGGAAGGGCGCAACAACTATCTTTTATTTTCCCGAAATTAAACGTATCGTGGCGTTTGGAATCGGGTCGAACGAATTGACAGGTCTGAAAAGCAGGTAAACGACTGAGTCGCTGTTACGCTGGTTATTCAGACGTTCGTTCGATGGTCCCTTTTCGGTAAGAGAATTTAACCGATTGATTATTATTGCCGCAACTTCGCGGAAGGGAGGAATCGTGAAGTCGACAGGACGTAACAACACATTGGAAACAAAGGTGTTCATCTACTAATTATCGGTTTTCCTGGATTGTCGCAATGTGTCGAAAAAGCCAAACATTTAAGGAACAATTGCTGGCTAAAATGGTAAAACCTGAATGACTTTGTCGATAGCTCGTTTCCCAGCTAACCATTTGCTTGCGGATTGTTAACAAACAGCAAACAATTCCCTGTGGAACGAGGCTGCCAAATTCAGGGCCTACTGTGTCCTCGAGTGCGCCCCAATTGCAACCAAAAGTTGAAATCATATCCTGATGTCAAATTGGGTACAACACCAGAGCAGATCTGTCACTAGCAGTGCGACGACAGATTGACGCAACAAATCGAGAGCAGGTTTGTCAACCGCAGACCGACAACAAATTTGCGCCAAATGCCCAGCAGATCTACGGCAATTTTCGACGACAAAAATTAGATCAGTTACAGTATTAATATATAATAATACATATTAATGTGTTAAAACATATAGGTAAATTTAAATAATTTGATTTATAAAATTAAAGATTTTTTTGGACAGGAATTGCCCGAATAAGTAAAAATCGAACAATTATTTGTTCGATTTTCCAAAAATCAGTTCAATATTTGAATTATCCTGTATAGGCATCGTGTCAAAAATTGAACTGATAGAGATAGATATATTACAATATTATTAGTCACATTTTGCAGGCTTTATATACACTCATGACAAAAACTTGAATACGAGTATACAGGGTAGTCCATTTTAAAAGAGCCAGTCAAATATCTCGAAAAATATGGAAGATACG
>NW_021849774.1:216568-229321 GCF_003651465.1 Formica exsecta | reverse complement strand
TTTGCGCCAAATGCCCAGCAGATCTACGGCAATTTTCGACGACAAAAATTAGATCAGTTACAGTATTAATATATAATAATACATATTAATGTGTTAAAACATATAGGTAAATTTAAATAATTTGATTTATAAAATTAAAGATTTTTTTGGACAGGAATTGCCCGAATAAGTAAAAATCGAACAATTATTTGTTCGATTTTCCAAAAATCAGTTCAATATTTGAATTATCCTATATAGGCATCGTGTCAAAAATTGAATTGATAGAGATAGATATATTACAATATTATTAGTCACATTTTGCAGGCTTTATATACACTCATGACAAAAACTTGAATACGAGTATAGATATGAATAACACGCCGCATAGCGGTAAACGACTGAACTATACTATTTCAAATAATAGAATTTTGTAATACTTTGTCATATTCTGCTTGGTTTTTGCTGCCAATATGCTATTAGATTGTGCACGCCAGATCTTGCTCAGTTCGTGCCAACAATTTGATGCCAGTCTGTCAGTCATGTCAGCAAGCTTTGCTCGGTTTCCACCGTCAATTTACTGTCGGGTTATGTCGGCAACCTTTGCTCAATTTTTGCCGTCAATCTGCCAGCTTAATTGGTAATAACAACTTTTGTACCCAATTCGTAGCCTTTTTGCTGACAATAATTTGTAGCAGGCCTTGCCAAAATCTGTTAGAACAGACTTGGCTAACTGGGTTTATAATCTGTACTTACCACAGCTCAAGTTTCGTGGACTGTGTAACAAAAAACATTAAATATATTGAAATTATATATGAAATAATGATATAATTTTATAAAACACTATTGGTAAATGTTCAGATTAACTTACACCTCACGGATTATTTTCATTTTTACATATATTATAGAGGGCACATTCCTAAGTAACACGCACTTTGAATTTTGTGGCGCTCTTTTCTGGTTTCAGAGATATGCGATTTTGAAGTATCATAATTTTTGCATTTATTTCTATGATCTTTTCACGATATCTTACTTGCGTGTTTATGTTTTTTTGTTTACATTTGCGTCACTGTTAGTATATTTTCGCTAAGAATTACTTTTGTTTACATTTAGAGTTGTTTTTATGTTACTGCTAGTACGCTTCAGAATCGTACACTTGTTCAGTTCCGCTAGAAATTTCAAAAGAAATACAGCAATGAAGCTTTACGAATTTCTATCCATTACTGCAGATAAAAATATTGCTTCTCCACGTAAAGCGAGGTTCAATGCAAACTTATGTGTTTAGTTTTTTGATAGTGGAGCCCCCCCGCAGGGGGGAGGAACATACTGTCTCCACGCATATACTTTTTAATGCGAAGTAAGGTTTCACAAGGGTTTACAACTTTCCACTTTATATTTACACATTAAAAAGTATATGCGTGGAGAGAGTATGTTCCGTCCCCCCTGCGGGGGGGCTCCACTATTAAAAAACATAGGTTTGCGTTAAACTTCGCTTCGCGTGGAAAATGGAAAAATTCAAGGAGCTTCGTTCCCGAAATGTAAACAAACACTTTTTCCACATCTGATTTACACAAATACAACAAAAACAAACTTTATTTTTTCTTATTTTATAACAGAAAAAGCATTAAAACTGTGAAACTTTAAAATTGCATATCTCTGGAACCAGAAGAGAGCGCCACAAAATTCAAAGTGCTTATTACTTAGGAATGTGCCCTCTATAATATATGTGAAAATAAAAACGATTTGTGAGGTGTAAGTTAATCTGAACATTGAACTTCTTTTCCACCGCTTTATTCTCATGTAATAAAAAATTTATAGAACTATACATATAATATAAACATAGACAAAATTTTATGACAGTTAAGAATATAATTTAATGATTGTTTGTGTTTATACTACAATTATTCTCTTGAATATTAATTAATTATAATATTAATACGTAATAAGTATACTGAAAAAAGATTTGATCATTGATCTCAAATATCGTTTTAATCTGTATTTAATACAAGACAAACACCCTGAAGTACCCAATGTGAAATATGTTCCGGAGTCGCCAAATCTGCCTCGAAAACTAAACCAACACCTAGAGTATTTCGCCGGTTCAATGTAGTATATACGGGAGTTTTAAACGTATTCTGCAGAAAATATAAAAAATAGTTATCTATTTTACCAATTATAATTAATACAGGGTGATCATTAGGATTATGTCTAAAGTAAACGGTTACATTTCCTCTCCTCGATTTCGGCGATCATTTAACTGATTAGGTTCCGATACTTAAGACCTGTCAATTTTACTTGAGCCGTTGTACAAACCAGCTTACAAGTGTCAGAATGAACGCGCTAAGCATCAAAGAAAAAGTGTTTCTTATCGAGTGTTTCTACAATAGAGGCAAAAACTATACTGAAGCGTATCGTGGATTCCGTAGTAAATATGGATGTAAAAAAGTTTCAAGCGAAACTATATTCAGAAGATATGCTTCCTCCCTGGAATCGCGCCATAACCTAATGTAACCCACACATTATGTTGGTGATCTGAGATTTTATTTATTTTTTGATAGTTTTTTGCAGGATTATTAATAATTTCAGTATATATGGCACTTTGAATGATCGTAGACATGATTTATCCGATCCATCTCGTACTCAAGGGGCACGAAACAGAGTATGTCCTTTTCTACGTGCACCTCGGCTCCCACTCCTCAACACTCGGTCTAGATATACTATGTCTATGGTTACAACGGATGAAACATTTGATGAATTGATTCCTACAGTCATGTTGGACAACGTATTTGAAAGTTTTTGAAAACGGTTGCAATTCTGTGCCGATTCCGATGGACAACATTTTGAAAACATATACCATTAGCTCATACGCGCAAGCAAATTCTGCTCCCTTTTTAATAATGTGTATTTAAATTATTAAAATGTTATATATTTGTTTTATACTTATGGTAATAAAATTTGACCAGTCTCCTCTACAAAATGGCGTTCCATTCATTTTGTTTGGTTTATTTGTTGCGCAGTAATAACCATTTACTTTAGACAATCCTAATGGTCACACTGTACAAACCAATTTAACCTCATTTATAAAGAATAAGAATTGTAAATTATTCAAAGACATGACTTGCAACATGAATCTTTCAATTCGAGATAAATCATTAGAAATAGCGTGATGTTTTTGATACCTGTAATTTCAGTCGATGAATTTCAGTAGGTATGATTGTTAATATTGGCAGCTCCTCTATCAAAACTTTCGGATGCGATCTTTTCAAACGATGCTCTTCGACATCCCATCTGGCACCTTCCAAGTACAATCCGTACACATAACAGCCCTATTTATAAAAACAGTAATTATTGGCATTATTGTCTGTAATAAAACATGTTGAAAAATAAGACGAACAAATATCGCATGGTAAAATTCACCTGATCAGGTCTTTCTTCTACATTGTCAGGTTTGGAGAATCTCGACACCGTCGTGTAAATGACGGAACGGTCGAGAGGCCAGTTGTTCTTGCGACAAGCTATCTGAATCAAAGCCGCCAGGTAAGTTTCCGGCACGTGTAATCCAGACAACCAAAGTACTACGGGCTCGTTCGCGCCAGACTGACGAAGGTGAAGGAAAGTATCATTAATCAAAATAGAATGAATCGAATAGGATTGCAATAATTTGCGCGCTCAATTTCTTACCCAATTCGTGTATTGGTCTATTCTTCTTTGAAAATGGTCCATCCAACCAGCAAGATTTTTTCGTGTGTCCGGTGCGAAGTTGGCCCATTCTTTGGGCAGAGTACCGTTATAAAGCGCCACGGAAATGTTTTCCAGCGTCGTGTCCATTCCGATTTCACCTATGATGGCCTAAAATTAAAGATGAAGCATTTCTTTTCGGATACCAAATTGCACAATAGATTCAGCACACACAAAGCTAGAGGAAAAAGTTAGAATTATATTATATTGTAAAAAGTACCAGAAAAATATAACAATCTCACAGAAAATTTAAAAATTGTCTTTTTCTTTAAGATATAAATCTCTTATGAACAAAATATGTAAATGCAATAATAAAATGGGATTTATTAAAGTAAATAATGAAAATATTTTGTGAGACGCATCGCTATATATTTAAGTTTATGATGGATTATCGAATTTTGAAGATTTATTGCGCGACCTTTCTTAGCTGGTTCAATGTCCTCGTTATCGTTTTTATTAATCTATTGAATCTTTCTAATTCTTGAAACAAGACAATTGCAGTTGGTGTTACGGCCACGCCGAAATTTTTCTTGACTTTATTAATATCGTATGGCGCGGGTATCTTGACCGAGATCTCTTTCGCTATGTTATCGATAAATTCATCTTTGCCGATACCGGTAACGCTCACCGCTGAAAATTTAACACACGGGATGTCATTATGATTTATTGGAAAATGTAATGTGCGATAATGTTTTTTAAGTGCTACTTACTCTTTTTATCCAAGCGAGCTACAAACAGTCATTAATTATAAAAACAAAACAAAATTGATATTTCTAAAATAATATTCCTAAAATATAAGTAAAATATATAACTTTCATAGACAAGATAATAGCAATAAAAATATATGATTTGTTATTAATTTGATAGAAACACGTAATATTTGATTAAATATCTTTTTACATTTTTTATTTTAGTCTCAATCTTATAAATTTATCTTAAAGTCTTTATAATAGTGATAATAATAATAATAATTATTATTATTATAATAATGATGATAATAATAATAATGATGATAATAATAATAATGATAATGATAATGATAATAATAATGATAATAATAATAATAAACGATTATAACGATAATATTATAGACACATAATGTAAGGCGGGAAAAAATGATATAGTATTCGCACCGGTTTGTGGCTGAAGTTCAATGAGACGCCTCCACATTCCCTTGACTGCCTGCGTAAAGTATCCGATCTCGGCGTTCGGATGCAATCCAAACACTTCGGGAGTATTAACGAGAGGAAGCTCCTCGATGAATCGTAAATAATCGTCGCGATCTCCTTCCAGTGGTATCACGTAGTTGACGGTATTCTTATAAAAGTAGAACGGTTGAAACTCATCAAACAGAAAATCACCGAAATACTCGTCCATGTAGGTGTAAGAAACGCGACGGTCGTAGCTGTCTATCACTCTTCCGCCGTACATCACCTAAATTATTTTTAAATACAAAAGGCGATAAATGGTGCAAATTTATTTAAGAATATTTTGGCTGTACAATAGTAGCAAAAAACTGTCAAAATTTAAAAAATATATATGTATTTCTTACGTTTATATTGTTTGAAAAATCAAATAGATAAATCCGGATTATATAAAAAGAATTAAAATATCACAAAATAATATAGTTTTTAACGTCTTCGTAAAAGAAAATAGTTGTAATTAATATTTTTCCTAATTTATGACAAAAACTTTTGATCATGAATACCCCCTGAAATAAACTGCAAAAAACAAAAAAAATGAGTAATTTGCAGAAAGAGAGAGAGAAAGATAATATTTTTCTACAATTTTTAGTAAATAATTTTTAAACGTAGTAAGTGAATCTAAATCAAATTTTGCACAAATATTTATTAGAGTTTTCTTAATATATGACAATTTTATTTTGTTGGCAATATTTTTTCCTTATCAAATTTGTCAATAAGTGCTACAATACGCGATTTTTCATAAGAATTAATACTAACTTTAAACTTAAATAATTTCCAAATTGTTAAAAAAAATGTGCTCAGGTTTTGCACACGTACTCAGAAGAAATAGTAGAACAGTCTACGAAATTTTCATGGTTTTGTCAATGTTTTGATATATGACACATACATTCTTAAGAAATACTTCAGACAGTAATACAAGAATGTAGGACTTAGAAAAGATTTTTAAACGGAGATTTATATCGCAAACTTACCTCTCCAATTAAATACTTGAGACTGTTCCACGGTACGTTAGACTCCTCTGTTGCCAGTGCTTTTGTCAAATAAGTATCTAGGATGGTAGTACACACGTTAAAATCTGATTCATTGAAATCATACTTTATATTCCATCCAATTTTGCCGTACCTTCTTCTCTCCTAGGATATGTTTTGTGTTTCTTTTTAAATAAAAATTCTACTAATTATTAATTAAATATATCGATTATCTCAAATTTACCTGAATAACCGCATGATAGAAAGTTAGAACGTAAATTAAGTGCTTGTAAAGAGGATGGGAACAACTTTCCAAAATCTGTGGTCGCATGTTGATGTACGTGTTTTGCAAGTTTAGTTTCAATCCGCTTGGTGGTTCCGTTACCACTGCAAACTATTCGTTCTAGAATACGATGTATAACGACAAAGTATATTTTATTATACCTTTTAGTGATTGTTGCAGTATTCCGATTGGAAAATTAGGAGTAGGTTCCGTAGTGAGCCACAAGCGAAAGTCAGGATGAGGCTTTCCTATGTTCTCCACAACCTTTTCTAGATCTTTTGTGAAAGACAACAAGAGGTGGCAATTCTGGAGCATCAGCCACTGACCTCTCGCTATCGCTATATCCAACAATTCCATCGCGATCTGTTAATAAAAAAAATGTGTTTTTTATATAAAAGTAACTTTTTGTAAGTAACTTTAAGACATTGTTGCAGTCATTATATGTTAAACATAAATCTCAAAAATCAGATTACACATGCGTTATTCCCTACCTTGTTTTGACCTTGACCAAGCGAAAGATATCTGAACTTTCCACCACCGCAGCCGTATCGATCGGCCAGCTTCATCAACTCCGAAGTAGGATCCGAGCCTGGGCTCAAGAGGAAGACCACGGGCATGGTGGGCGTACTCTCCTCGAAAATCATATCGTAGCTCATGTGAGGTGGCGTGATGTATTGCTCACCCATGATATCGATAACGTAATTGATGATGCCGCGGTAAACGCGATCCACGCGGAAGCAGCGTATCAGCATCAGTTTCTCGAAGGGCGTCAATCGCGTATTATATTCGCACGGCAGTTCGTCCGATTCCGGCGTATCCGAATCGTACCACTAAAACGAATATCGATTAGTCGATTAATTATCACATATTTCAAGAGGACTCTTATTTTGCAAAATTTTTGTTTCAATTAAAAAATATAATTATTTAAACTTTTTTGTGTTCTTAAAATTTTGAAAATTGTTAAGTATTTTTATAATATTGGATTTTTTAATAAAAAATTTTATTTGTATATGATAATGATTAATTTCTATTATTATTTAGCTGCAAAATAAAATAAAATTATTTGATTAAATGCCGTTTGGAATGTTTACATATTTCCATTCGTCCTCGCAATCCCGCAGCTCTTCTGGAAGCTGTTCGAATTTGTCCGGGAAATCGCTCGCCAGTTTGAGAATGTCCTCCCAGCCCAATTGCGGCAGCCATCTGGTGGGATTCACTTGGGGTGATTTCTCCAAGGACATGCTACCTTTGATGAAGAAGTCTAGCTGCTTCTGGTTTACGTTGCCCACATTTCTTTCTATTTTCACGCAAATTTGCAAGGAAAAGAGCAATTTGTGCCGCTCGAAGATGCCGATACAGCCGTAATCGTAGACGTTCTTTGTCAACGTCGGAATTATGTTCTGCAACCGCTTGACGAGCACTGGATCCGGCAGCGATCTTTTAAGCGAATGGATAAACACCTCGACGTAGCTGATCAGAGAATACTGGTACATGGTGTTTACGGTAGCCATATCGGCCAGCACGGAGAACAGAATAGCGCCTTGTTCCGCCGCCGGTCGATAGCCATCGCGAAGTTTGTCTATGTCGGCCGAAGTGACTTCCGCAAGGAACAGTTTCGTCATCACTTCGTTGGTTCTAGACTTGATGTTATCCAGAGTCTCGATCAAATCGATGTTGTCCACCATGTTACCTTGATCCATAGCGATTTCGCGCAGGAGACTGTCTTCCAATTGTTGCAACAAGTTCTTGTTCTCGCTCGTTTCTAGGATCAACGTTTCCCGTTGCTCCTCGATGTCCGGTCTTTCGATTCTCACAACGACTGATAAAAGTTGGTTCTCCAAACCCTGAAAAGATGTATCTTAAGAGATTTTATTGTATAAAACTTGATATTGAAATACCGACAATCTTTTAAAAGTTATATAAATATATTCTATATTATCTCTAAATTTAAGACACATTTATAATATAATAATTATAACATAAATGTATGTAATTATAACATAATTATTATAGCTATAACTTGATATTAATAGTATAACTATATCGTATTAATAATTAATTGTTCGTAATTAATTAAATTTAACTTACTGCTGTGGTAACCATATAATTGATAACAACTGCTTTGGCATACACGGCGGGATCCAGCACTGGATTAGTCATTTTGGTTGTCAAATACATACGAAATCTTGGATCATAATCTATCTCCTTATCACCGATAATGACAAAAGTTCGTCCTGCAGCGGCTGCAACAAAAAACAAATTTAATTTGATGAAATCAAATCACTTTCTATATTTCAGCGAATTGCGGTTCTTTTTAATGTCATAACTTACTCTGAATATTTTTTGATAAGATGTTGTCCAAGATGGGATCAATCTCGTCAACATCCTGGAGAAGTACCGGTAAACCATATTTGATCGCCAATTCTACTTGCTTCAAGAAATCCGCGTCCGTGAAGGAGAGGATCTTTAGATTCTTCTTCTTCTCTCTCTTCTTGATCCAATTCAGCGCTTGTTGCTGCGGATCGATGCAAAGCGGAAATCTGGTTGCTTTCGTGGTCAATATGCCGTTTTGCACGGACAACTCATCCGGTGGAAGACCTTCCGAATTCCATCTTCAAGTTGCATTAAATATTAGAAAGACGCAATATTTATCACGTGATTTCTTTCAGCTATAGTTTTAGTTATACGCGAATACATCTCTATTAGATAAAATAAAGTAACTGCATTTGCGAGCAATTATTATTCTTCTTTTATATTGTTAATTTGAAAAGTTTAATAGTATCTTTGAAATTTTAATTTTGATCCACGTAAATATATGATGAAAACTTGATCAAATAACAAGACTAAATTAATAATATCTTCTTTAATTAATATGGATGCATTTACTTCACAATTAAATGCTCTAATCTTACTTACGTGCTGATTTCAACGTCGTCGCTCAGTTGAGTCTCGAGCTTAAAAGGCTTCGACAGAGGTAAATCTTTTTCCAGGATGCTTCTCTGCCAATCGCTATACATAATATATCTAAAAATAAGAAAATTAGCACTTATCACTATATATATACATGAAAGATGAACCATTCAATGATGAAGAGCAAGAGAAGAAAAATAAGAATTAAGTCAAAGTTTAAAAAATTAAATCGATTAAAGCTTACGAAATTAGATGAGTACCTCTTTATAAACGGCACAATAATCCAAAACGGCGAGGACAAATTTGTACAAGCCATATCCTGCTCTGCTGATGACCTGCATTTGATCCAGCTTGTCCGTCTTTTTCAAGTGCGTCCGTACCGCTTGCTGCTGTTTCAGAGTGATTTGCTCGCAATTCATCTCCTGCAAGCTTCTCAAGAATCCCGGATCGCTCATCATTCCTTTCGCTCCTTTCCAGGACACATCCTTGACCCCACGAAGCATCGCGACGCATTCCGAAACGATCTGCACTGGCTCAGGCGGAGTGGCGAAGGATCTAAATTACCATCGCCAATTCTTTAACGAGTTTTAAATCCGATTGTGTGTGTTTCCGTTTGTCTCTTATTTAAACTCTTTTTTGCTTCAAACTTTTCCAATTCAATATTAAATACCTCGATATAAGAGTATTCTTTTTCTTCAAAATTTATTCTGAACAATAATTACCTTATCTCCGTGATGTCGGCTTTATCGAGTTCGCCCAGTGCGAGTCTGGCCGCATCGAGAGCCGGTTGAGCCTCTACTAATGCCTTCTTGGCATCCGTTTCCTCCTTGGTGATCATCTTCTTCTTGTCCTCAATTTCCTTTCTTTTCTCCTCGCTCAGATTTTTCTTCTCCATCGCGACATCCGTGCTTTCGCCGATGGACGCGAGCAACTGCTCACAATTCTTCGTCTGGTCGGCCACTTTGATCCTTTGCACAGCCAGAATTTTGTTCAGTTCAATCAGAGTTACCGAAGCCTCCGCGATTTTCTGCAATCCTGACAGAAATATTTATTGAAGAATCTGACATGAAATTGTGTCCTTTTTTATTTTAAGATATAAAAAATAATTTCTTGAGATTAAACTAGAAAGAGATTTAAAATATCATTAAATTTACTATATTACACATTATTAATGAAAAAATATATAGATATAATAAAATAAAGAGAGAGAAATAGTTTGTAATAAAATGAAGCAGCTACCTCCGGAAAGACGCGCACAGTGAGAATTTATGAAGTTTTTCTTCTCTGTCAGTAGTTTGAGATAAGTGTTGATGAAATCTAGGAAATGCCTCGGCGTGACATAATTTCGTCTTTTCAGTTTCGTCGCGAAATCCACAGTGTATTGCAGTACAGATGTGTGTACGTACACAATGTGATTTACAATCATCTCTCTGTATTCCTCTGGCACAATCGGATTCTGGAAAAAAGTTTCTCATTTCGTTAAATGTTCCCTAATTTGTACATGCGACCGCTTACGTCTCTAAGAAGAACGTTCGCGACAGCAATCAAGGCCTCTTCGGGCCACGGAAACATCCAATCCACGGTGGTGTTATGAATTAAGCCTGGATAATTGCGGCATCGCGTTCGCAAAGCGTCACCCGACGGACTCATCGTCAGCGCTATTCGCAAATTCGCGATGCACGTCTTAACGAAGTACGACCAGACGCTCTTTCTACAATCAAGAATAAATTACGCGTATTCTTCAAAAAATTGAATCGGAGATTCCAGAATAGATGAAAGGATATTAAGATCACTTTGAGATATCGAAGCCTGCTTTAACCGCCACTTCTCTGCAGGAAGTGACAATCGCGTCCCTTTCTTCCTCGTTGAAGAGAGCCGGCACGAAGCTTGCCGTCAGCATGTTGTTCACCAGCTCGAGAAAGCCTTCGTTCTTAATGTGGGCGGACGTAAACATGAACACAACCCTTTTATTCTCTACGCCGACCATGTTGTACAGGCTCTTCATGTCCTCGCGGAAGAATGTCTCGTTGTAACCGCGACTCAGGACGATCTGGAAGAGCTGGTAACTGGCGGCGAAAGACGCTAGCTTTATCACGGACTTCTTACCGCTGCCGCCGGTACCAACGACAAGCACGTGACCACGGTGCATTCGGAGTGCACGATGCACTCTGGTAAGATGCTCAAGCGCATCGTTAAAGAGGACCATATGTAGCTTGGTTTTGGTCTTCTCATTGTACTCATCAAAAATCTGCAAATAGCGAGATTTTCTTTATAAGCGTAATGTTGCAATCGCGAATTGCATTGCAAATTGATACATGTAGAAAGATAATCAAAAAAGAAAATTAATTAAATTCGAAGTAAAAGAACGAACTTCCAGGAACAAGCTGTAAACCGCCTCGTAGTCTAGCAGATCCTCGTAAAATCTAGGCTCATCCTCGTTGCAAGCGTTTCTGAAATCTCCGTAAAGCATCGGATCTCGTAAACTATACTGAATCACTTCTGGTTCTAATTCCCAATAATTCTGTATCTTCTCCTTCAACCGATCGATGACGAAATTCTCGTCCTAGAACGACGAAACTATTTATAAGTGAAGTTTTAATCAACGGAAAGAAAAAATATAAGGCTTATTACTTGAACGCTGATAAGACGATCGCACATGATTCTGGTGACCTCATTCCTCCATAATCTAATGAATTGTTTTACGTCTGGATAGAAGTTAGAATGACTCTGAAGGAGTCCAGCCGTGATTCTTGAAAGATCACGCATGTTGAAAATGTAATGGAATTTGGACGGTGTTGGTAGTAACTCTTTTCTAACTGTCTGAATAGGATCACATGTTGTTGATACTATATTATAATAAATATTTGTTGCAAAATTACCTCGTAAATTTCCAACATCAATTGTACGAGTCCTTTTGCGATAGATTGAATTTCCTCAGAAAACGTTTGCAGGTGACCGGACAGAATACTCGTGTAAATATAATTGAGAGTCTCGCTCGATGGAAAAGTCACGTTGTAAACTGAGAACATCGAGATAAATCGTGGATCGACTTCGTTCCTGCCTCCACCAGGTTTTCCCATGGCAGCTAAATAATCTATTTCGTAAAAAGGTATATTTTTGATATATTAATATAATTCAAGTGTTGCATAATTTATTAACATAGCTTATCGTAAAAAATATAAAATTTTTGATATTATAAAATAATGAAAAAAGTAACGTTTCATTAAATCGCAGAAAGAAAATTGGCTGAAAATTGCGGAAAAAGCAATATTATTTTTGGGACATTCTGTATGACAATACTCACAAATGTCTTTCATATACTTCCAGTTTAGATCACGTCCGCGATCGTAAAAGCCACCTCTTTCGAACAGCAGTTTAAGGAGCGCAATAGGTTGTTGGGTTCCGTAAGTGTCCACGATTGGCATGTTCATGTCATCGATGAAGATGACTAATTTTTTCCCGGGCGGTGGTCCAAATATTTCTCTCGATCTTCTCTCCACTACCGATTCAATATTCTTCTGCACGTCCATCGAAGTGGTTCTTGACGAGAAGTTAATTAGAAGTTGCTCCTACTTGGCATCAAGTTGACAAGTTGTTAAATATAATCAATTATTATAAATAAATTTTATAAAATTTTTTATTATATACATATCTTATAATTTACATATTTAAT
>NW_021849774.1:193980-216449 GCF_003651465.1 Formica exsecta | reverse complement strand
TATTGAAAAATATTATTATATTATATTATTTGAATAAAATGAGTGATATAAATATAATTCTTGAATTGATTTTTTCGATATTGTTTCCTCACTCACATATTTCTCGGGGGACAAGTTTCTCAAAAACTCATGAATAATAGCCGTCTTCGAGGTACCAATTTCCCCAACCAATAATACCGGTCTCTGTAGATTGCTCATGAGATTCACGAACCATGTGATACGCAGAGTGTCGATCGTTTGCACTAGGATATCCGAAAAGATTTTTTGTCTATCATGAAGATATGTTGGTACCAACCATTTCCACGCCATCCAAACTTTTCTCTTGATATCCAATATATAATCGTACATAGTTGGGAATGATACGGGTATATATCCTGGCGTAACACACATATGCACAAACATGCGCATTTATTTTGTAAATTCAAAGATAATACAAAAAAGATGCATGTACCAAAAACAAAGATTGAAATGTAATAATTAATTTATTATATTTTTTATCATATTTGTTATCTTTGTTTCGTAATTTTGATTAAACTTACTAATGGTTGCCAGCTTGGCAGATGTATCTTGGACTTGTATAAGTCCAGAAATCTTCTTCATGTATTCATCAAATTTGAGGCGCTCGTTATCTACAATAGACGCGCCGAATGACCAATAGCACGCTTGAATATACATCGCTTCCAGGAGTTCCTCTTTTGCCATCAGCGAACTGTCTTCTTCCTCTTGACTGATTTCCGTAGATTTTTTATTCGCCGATTCGTCTTTTAGCGACAACAAGCCATCAAACATGTAGCAGAGTTGAATTACCTTGAAAAACCGAAGCAAAAATACCATTTATACCATCCATATAGAATGAAAAAAATGGATATATATAATAAACAGTGAATTCTAAAACAAGTTTCATCTTTTCTTCGCTTTTTGCAAATCTAACAGAACAAATTCACTCATTGTGATTGCCCGCAAATACGGATTAATCAATAGTCGATTAGCGAGTCTAGTTACCATATTGAGGTCAGTTTGTGGTATGATCATCCGAAGCGGTTCGACCGCTTGAAGACCTAACATTCCTTGGATAATGAGTTTGAGTGAGCCGTGCACGTATTTCTCGCACATTCCGCGAAAAAAATCTTGGTCTGTTTTGCTCTTGGCTTCTATCCACTTGTCCATGTATGGTTGATAGCCTAAGTTCTTCGGATCAACGTAAACCATACCTGCTCTCGACACTGTCGCAGGTGAGGCGTATTGCAAGTCGCCTACCTTGAGCATAGAAAGCAAATAATTATCCAAATAAAAATGCTTAGATCATATAATTCTATTTTTAGATTTATTATATGTATTTAATAAAAATAATTAAAAATAAATAATTATATCTATAGTTACTTAGAAAAGAAATAGAAAACATAATTTTTTATTCTCGCAATAATTTATTTCAAAATTAACTTAATATTAAATTACGATTAAAAATCACACTATTGTTTTTATATAAAAATTTTCATATAAAAATAATCGTAAAAATAATTATGCATATAATAATTGTGCATGCTATCAGATAAATTTTTTCAAACTTAAAATTATCTTACAACATAGTCGATATCTGCGTTAAGTTACCTCGAAGAGCAGACTGCAATGATCCTGCATTTTGATCCTCTCTTGATTAGCCAGAGTCAGCAACTTGTTGTCATCCATAACCGAGTTCATGTTTTCGACCCATAATGCATCGACGTCGCCGTCGAAAAATATGTATTTGCGTTCGTCCTTGCCGGAATCTAAAGGTCGGTTGATTTCACGAAAGATGCTGCTCAAGAGGCCGTCCGTCCAATCACGCGTCGTAGACTCCAACATTCCATACAATTCAATGACGGTGCAAGCCTTGATCAATTTGTAAAACATGATGATTTAAAAAACAATACAAATTGATTATATATATTATCATTACAATTAATTGTCACTTACCTTGGGATTCAGAATATACAGTTTCGTAGGTTTACCGAGATGCGTCTGTGCCCTGCATAGTGTTTCGATTATTACCGTTTTACCACCGCCGGTAGGGCCGATAAGCATCGTCGAATGTCTGGTCATCATCACTTCGTATAATTGAATGACTTTATCAACCTAATTGCGATTATTAGTTTAATTTATTAATTTAAAAAATTGCACTAAAAAATTGTATTTTCTCTATTGTGATAGTAAAATATATGCAAACATAAAAACATGGAAAATATCATTTACCTGGTCTGGTAAGACGATGTATCCGTGCTCTTGCAGTACTGTCTCAACCGCCTCGTTAAAGTTCGGGTAATGCACTCTGGGACAATCCAAATCCGGAAAGAGATCCTTAATCAAACCCAAAAAGAGCTGCACGTCATCGTATACGAACTTAGGTAAATTCATGTCTCTGAGAGCTCTCATCAGCACGACGTTCTCGGGCAAGTCACTGGAAGTTCTTTTCAACTGGCCGGCCATGTTGAGGACGGATTTGAGGGCTCTCAAGCCGAAATCGTAATGCGTTTGTTTGCTCAGCTGTTTGCTCGCGAGCTTATAGAGAACCGTCATTTTCTTGGCGAGCTGCTTCGCCGTCAGAAAACCGGCGCTGAAAAGCTTGATTTGGCAGATCAATTCGTTGTCCGGCACTATGCAGACGACCGGTCTGAAGAGAGCCTTGACAGACTCCGGCAGCTCCGTACGACCAGCATATCCTGGATTCATGGTGATGAAAATTCCCACTTTCGAGTCCAGCACAATGTCTTGGCCTTCAAACTTTCGGAGAACATTGTATTTTATAATAGAAACGTAGTAGAAACGCAGAACAGAAATTTATATTTATATTTATATATATTGATATAATAAAAAATTAAGAAATTAATATAATTAAGTTGTAAATATATATTTAAAAGGCTGAGGATAAAATTAACGAATTTAAATAAAATTTTTGCGTAGGAAGTAAAAATGGAATTTTTGAAATAATCGCGAATTATATAACTTGATTATTTTCGAATAATATTAGAGCAACTACAGTGCTTCTTAGAACGGTTCTCTTTCTTAAAATTATTTTACTAATTTACAAACGACTTTTTTATAATTACGACTTAGGTCTGTATTATTCTCGGCACTTCACGCTTTCAATATCCATGTGAGTGTACCGTAAATCTTTGAGCTTTAACTTGTAGCGCCGAGCGTATAGTTTGCAACTGGGTCGAAATAACTGAGAGAACGGAGCTATCAATACGATTGAATTCGTCGAAGCAACCCCATGCCCCGCACTGAGCCAGACCACCTAGAGTCTTGCCGATCGCGATATAATCCATTCCTTCTCCGCAATTAGTAACAACACATAAGAGACCCAGAGCTTTCGCTAAATCCTTGACTGTCTCAGTCTTGCCGGTTCCAGCAGGACCTAAGAGTTAAAAATCAAGATACTTATTGGCACGAAACTATGTATTTAAAAAATGCATAAAATGCAATTCAAAAGTATTGAACTTGTGCTAAAATTTTTGAAAATTGTCCTATGCTTTATTTGCCCTTTTTTTATTTTTGTATTTGTTAACCATGATCCTAAATTTATTTTTTTCTATCTCGATAAATTTGGTTATGTTTAGAATAAATAAAAAGCTATTATATTTGGCTTATGCTCGAGAAATTCGCAATTGCGTGCGCTTCACGTACCCGCTGGAGCACCGCCTAAGTGCATCGAGAGAGCTTGCGTAATCGTGAGATATATCCTGTCTGTCAGAGGCGTAATGACCAATCTGCCATTTAGGCCCATGTACTCGTAACCGTATTCGAAAGTGCTTGTGCATTGGTTTATCCATAGATTATCCAGATCATGAACCCAGTAAAATCTGCACGTATAACAAAAATAATTATATTACAAAACCATCGCGTAAAAAATTATGTTTCGATCAAATATTTATTAATAAAGAATGTAACATGTATTTATATTAATCTTTAATAATCTTTATTTAAAATTTAATATATTCATATGATGAGCGGAGACTACAATTATTTTACTACAAAACGATAACTACCTTAATTGGCTTTCCCATTCAAATTCCGTGGGATTTATAATGCTGTCCCTAACAAAGATCTCGATAATGTCACGAATGTGCACGTCGATAGTTAAAACCATGTCAATCTTCTTTCTATCGTTGCTCGTAAGTATATCACTGCCCATCAGTGTCACCACTTCGTTTAATTGATCGTTGAGTTGTTGTAAATACTATATATAAAAAAGAAATATATTCTTTTGTTCAAACGTACAAAAATTTCACTTACAAATTTTTTATATTACCTCCTTCATAGCACGTTTATTCCCTTGGGATATCTTATCGAAAACATTTTCGACCTCTGCGGTCCACCATATCTGATTGGCCGTGAGAACCATCATTCCTTGAAACTCAAGTATCCATTTCGTTCTTGGTTTTCGTATCTGCGTTTATGATTATATAGTTATCGTTTTTATCATTAAAAAAAAATTGTAAGAATTATAACATAATTTATCAAGAAGTTTTAGGAGTTTTCAATTAGTGTTATCACACTTTCTCTATATAAATATAACTTTTTCCGTATAATACATTAAAGATTAACAGCAAAGAATATGATTGTATAATTATAAATATGTTTAACAAAATAATATTTTACTAAGAAAAAAACCTGTGCTAATAAATAAAAATAATGTGCAATAATTTAACATAAACCTTGCCGTAATTGTAGACCGCTTTCTTTGTCAAATATCGATTTGATCTCTTCATTTCCTCGAGAACAAGACCCATCCAGATTTCAATGGTATGCTCCGTAGCTACGGGATTCCTAAATTCCATAATTTCCCTCTCGCAAGATACAAGAGCCGTCACTATCAATCTGTCTGTGTTGTCAGGCACCAGTTTGAACTTATCGAGATTATCGAACATCTTTCCAACGTGCTCCTGGATGATAGTAGGGTTACTGCTACCGAGAATGCTCAGCAGTTCATCGTCGCTAATAAAGTTGAATCTCGGGAATATAACGCGTTTATTGCGCAGGTATTCCGTGAGGGACTTTTGGCATTTCTCGAGGGCCGCTATCATGGCTTCGAATTCATCTTTTCGGCCTAAACACAGTTATAGATACATATCAGTTTAGTACATAATCTATCTAATTTTTTAAAATTTATGTTAATTTTATATAATTAATTTGCGTGAACGTGCATAAATTTCATAAATACCATAAATCGTGCAGCATTCCAAGACATTGCGTCTCTTCGAGGTATCATTCATGATTTTCTTGAAGGCTTGATCAATGTCATCAAATCTTTTTGTTTCATCCGGTAGTTGAAGCCGGATGTCGCCGCCCACAAAGATGCCCTCAAGATATAACCACTTTCGCTGCAGTTCCACCCACACCTCCAGAACTTCGGAGATCGTATGCATCGTGCGTTCCCATTTCTGAACGACGTTGAGAAACGGTCCAATAAATTGCGAAGCCACCATGCTGTGCACGGTCAGCATGTTGTCCTCGAGTACCAGATTCAATTCGTCGAGAGATCCAAGAATAAAGCCACGATCTTCCGTACCTGATAAATGTAATCAACGATCGTACGACTTGGTGCGCTTTATATTTGTAGTTATAATAATATATAATTTATTTGTAATTATTAGGTGTACAACTTTGCTTCCGCCGTTTTCCTATAGATGGCTTTAGCGGTAAGTAGTGGTCGAAATAAATAGATCATAGACGTCATGCAATAAACTTGGGCATCTGTCAACATAACTCCATAGAAACATTAGTCGATTTGTGTCTGGATCATAAAGTTATTCTCGATTGAAAATGTCAGTTTACGAGCCAAATTCTCGTCATTTGCGGGAGGTTTTAATTTTCTGCTTCAATATGAAGAAATCTGCGGCTGAGACTCATCGAATGCTCTCAAATACTTATGGTGAGGCCGCTATTAGTGAAAGAACGTCTCGTGACTGGACAATACTTTGAATCATAAATGTATAACCAGTTTTTTACAATAAAGCCTCGAATCTCGGAAAAAACGGCGGAAACAAAGTTGTACACCTAATATATAAAATAATATATAATAATTGTGAACATAAAAAGTTTCTTTTCTAAATAACTGAAATACCTTTATAATGTTTCACGACGTTGAATTCCATAGACTTCCATACTTCCGCTAATTCTTTTACGCCTCTTTCTATCGCAAGCTCCTTCACGGCATGCATCACAATATCTTGGGCGATGTCTTGGTACTTTCCTAGCTCCATAGCGAACATATTTTCTAAGGTAAATCTGGAATAATCCGATAATTGTATTTGTATTTTTATATATTTAATTAACGTGACTTAAAAACCTTACCCATCTATCGTCAAACATTTTCGTTGCGTCATTTTTGTATTAAAAAATGTCTATATATTATTAATTATACTTTTAAAAATTAATTATCAAACTTATGCACCCGCGAATAAGTTTACACTGGTCATTAATAATCGATTATGTCACGAGGATCTATAAAAAAGCAAACACGTATCATCCAAGAAGTTATGAAATAATATATGCAATATATCAGTTCACATTTATCAGAAAAATTAGGCAGTTTCCTCGCAATACCTATTTTAAAAGAACATACATCTTTAAAAAATAGCATTAATTATATACATAAATATTTTAAAAAACGTAGATATAGAATACATACGGATATATACATACAAAATTCATAAATATTACAATAAATTGCACACATCACATTGTAATAAATACATAATACATACATATATTAAATAAATATTTAAATATAATAAAAAATACAAAAATGCACTCTCAATTATTAATCGCTACATATTTGCATATGTAAGTAATACAATAATCATTCATATTCGTAACTAATATTTTGTAATTAAGATCACACTCTATCAAGCTGTCCGTTTAAATCCACACTATAATTAAAGTACTCGCTTAATTATTCATCATTCGCACACCTGTACGGATCCATATCAAAATATTGTCCGGTTCTTCCCATCAGCTCTTGCCAGTGTCTCTCGCGCATTGCCTCGTTCTTTAGCTCGATGAAGAGCGGCACTGAGTTTTTGAAGTTTTTCATATTGGCGTCCAGGGCGCGACCGACGTTCATATCCCTGATGGATTTCGGCAGTCGTCGGAGTTCCCTCATGAAGTGTTCCATACCCTCGATAAGCTGCTGGGGATTCAAGTTCACCCAGAGAGTCTTCGCCCAGACCTCTCGCTCGTGTCTCTGTTGTTTGTAGAGATCATACAGCTTCTCCATGCTCTCGTAATCTGCCTTGATTTTCAGGAAAGCTGAGTAATCGGTAGGCGACAGATCGAACAGAGTTTCATACTTTATTAGGTTCAAGCGTCTTTCCTCGTATTTGTTGATCAGTTTGCCATATTCCTATAAATAAACGAAAAGAAAGTAAATGACTGGCAATTGTGACTTTGTTCTCATTAAAAGGATGTTATTTAATCATTTAAAAAATTTAGAAAAGACGAGAATTTCTAATGACAATACTTTTCAAAAGAGTAAATTGTATTTTTTTTTTAAACGTACATCCATTTTCTTCAGTCCAAGCTCCAGGTCATCCCCGGTGCTTCCGGGACCATGCGTCTCAAAATCTTTGGCGAATTTCACAGTTTCATCTAAGAACTGCCGGATTTCATCTTGGATTAATTCGGCAAATTTTTCGATGGTACTTTCCAGGGTCGAAGCCCTATAGAACGCTCCGAGATATAAGGATTCCCAATTGCGTTGTAACTCATACGCCATCGCTTCGTCCGACGGAGAGAACTCAATCGCATGAGTGCGCATTGTTTGAAAACATTCCTGATAAGACAGATATTGCACTTCAGCTTGTATCGCCATATTTCTTACGTCGGTGATCGCCTGCATGATCGACATGAAACGATCTAATCCGGTGACCACCAGCTCGATCTCGCCGCGAAAGATCACGATCTGAGTTTTCAACTGATTCATAGCCTGCACAGTGTCGGACAGAAGATAATTCCCTAAAACTTGTTTCCACTCCTTTGCTTGACCTTCGATGCTTGATAAGAGCGGTATCAAATTGAGCCTTTGAAAAGAAAAAAAGTCTAAATTAAAACAGAAATCTACGAAAGAAAAAATACATAATAATTTAAGAAACTACATTCAAGTACAAATTTAATTACACATTTTGAAAAAAAGAAGTATAAATCAAAATAATCCATTGTTTATCACAAAATAAATTTTTCAAAAAATTTTTAATAATAAATATATAAAAGGAGGAAAATGTTAAATGTAAAAGTTTTTGTGTATCGAAAGAACTATCTAACTGGTCAACTAGATTTTGGGCCCAGTAAGGCCCAAGTCGATTTTTTCAAGTAGGGACCCACATATTTTTTATCACGGATTTAGGTTCAGGACACGTTTTTACATCTGACTAGCCGACATTTGGGTTCGAGGCCTCATTGGGCCAAAGATCTGGTCTATCTTGCGATCCAAAATCTAATTTTGCTTTCTTTTAAGCAGAAAACCGTTCTAGACATCGACACGTGACGAAAAATAGGAATTTTTATTGAAAAACTTGATTTGGACCTCATTGGGTTTAAAAAGGGCCTCGGACCCAAATGTTTATCCGCTATATCAGATGTAAAAACGTGTCCTGAATCTAAATCCATGATAAAAAATATGGGTCTACTTACTTGAAAAAATTGACTTGGGCTTTAGTAGGCCCAAACTAGACTCCGAGTCCAAAATCTATTTGATCAGTCAGATAGCTCTTTTGATACCCAAAAACTTTTATGTTTAAGAATTTTAAGAAATTAAGGCTCTCGAGTGACATCACAAATTTCAAATATTCGCGGGCTAGTAAGAGCCAGACGCGGATGGTAGTGCGTCAGTTTCATAGAAAAATTTATCTTTTTATGAAACTGATTATGTGCACAGGGCCCGAAATTTACTTGGTCCTATACCAAGATTTTAAAATTAATTTCAATTCGAGATTTATAATAACCCCTCTTTACCCCCCTGAAGAGACGAAGCCGAGATATAGGACCAAGTAAATTTCGTGCCCTGTGCACATAATCAGTTTCATAGAAAAACTTATTTTTCTATGAAACTGACTACCGCGTCTGGCTCTTACTAGTCCGCGATTATTTAAAATTTGTGATAAAATTTCACATTTTTATAGAATAGCGATATAAATCGTTAATACCGCTTTACCGTACACTGCTTATGTCGAAATAGAACGACATATCTTCGACTTCCTCCAGAATGCCTTCGTAAAACGTGAATTTTTCGTCGTATTGTATAAGCGTGGGTTTCGTCGCCGCGAATTTCTCACAAGCGAGATTCTTATCAAACGACCATAAATTACTGTATTTCTTCCATCTATACAAATATCGCCAGCATTCCACCGAGATTCTGTACACCGTGTCCTGAACTACTTTTATGAGTTCATTAATTATCTGTGAATATTTAGAATACGTTTTAAATTAAAACAAAAATAAACACTATATTATACTTATATGTAATTATTTATTTAAACGTTTACTCTCCTATATTAATATAAAGCATATTTATAGCATTCAAGCTCATAAACTTTACTCAACTCGGACACTCATTACATCTTCGAAGAAACTAAAAAGAACAAAATTCTCCGAAAGTTCTTTTCTTTGTGGTTTACACTCCAAACAAGTTCCATTCATCCATCTCGGGAATCCTTTTAATCTTTCCAGTAGATCTCGCACGTCTTGACAAATGATGTTGTAGATCTCTCCGGGTGACGGGCGTAATACTACTTCGGATGCTATTAATATCGCCTCTACTTGGAAGATTGGCTTAGTGTTGTTTAATATTTTGTTCAGAACCTCCATATTTCTTACCATGCACCTAAAAGATAGAAGATGTCTCAATAAAATAATGGTGTACTTATTATCATAATGAATTTATTGCTTACATACACACATTAATAAGAGAGATAACGTACATTATAAAGGCAGCAAAGATTTTTTTCTCATATTTTTCATACAAGAGCTGCATGGCTGGGCTTTTTCCGGTGGAAGTACCTAGCACCAAACTTTCCAGTTTTACAAGCATCGGATTGATTGACTGGTAAGCCTTTAACATCGACGATACCAGTTCGGATCTTCGATTTTTTATTTCCATAAAGTAGGTCTACAAAGAGAAAAGAAATTTGATGTTGTAACCAACAAATATAATATTTGTAAACAGAAAAAATATCTATTACTTATAAATTACAATTATTTCTGATATTATAAGTCACATTATTTATTCTTGATAACCTATAACATCGACGATACCTTGATATTCATAAATATTAAAAATTTTATTTTCTTATTATTATTGTACAAATCGATATATTTATATTAAACATTTGACAAAAATTTAATCCAAAAAATATTTAATTTTCATTTTCAAGAAAGAATATAATTCTATTGATTTATATTAGAATATAATATACAAGAAAAAAATCGTTTAAGAAAAATAAAATTTTTTTATAGTAAACTATACTTTGCACGGCAAGAGAATCTCTGATTCAGCGACTTCTTTCTTCGTAGAGAACAGATGATATGATTCCAGCTCAGAATTGATTCGATTGTCAAGCTCTTTCTTTATCTGTTCGACTTGGTTGATGGTGGAATTCAAGTTCTTCAATATTCTATTACAGTCCGCCGCGTAATCCGAGATGGTCAAAGAGTTCCAATTAAATCGCGTCACGCCAGGCTGAATGTGCTTCTCGACATCCTGCAGAGTTTGCTTCAGTAACTGCACGTCCGCTTTGTCCAATGTTTCCAAGATATCATTGTATTGATTGATCATCTTCCCAATGGCGTCGAGGTCTGTTCTCAACCGATTCTTCTGAATGCCAACGTCTCTGACGGTCGCGGGCAACTCGAAGCCCAGCTGTTCCATCAATTCCGCCTCTCTGATCACTTCGAAGACTTCCCAGTCGAAGTTGACTTGAAACCGTAGCTGGCACTCCAGCAGAATGGCACCGCTCATGAACTCCTTCCAGGTAATCTTCGCACGGGTGTTGTGTCTGTCGGAGGACACAGTGGAGCTTTTGCCTGCTTCTTTCAACGACGATACTCTGGCGTCGATCTTCCCTTCCGGACGCGGCTGAATCATAGAGATAATTCTAGAGCTCGTGATACTTTCGATTTCTGCGCTAGGCTTCGATATTATAAGGCCGTCATGTCTCACTAGAGATTCATGTGGAGTCGACAAATTAGAACCCACGTTTTTATTCTTTGTCTTTGACATTACATGGACTGGTTGAAGATCCTTCGTGGCTGATTGGTCATCCGGGAAAGTCAGAGTAGCCGGAGGATCCCGTTCGATGCGCACCATCCTCAATATGCTCTTTTTCATGATAGTAGTTACTGTCAGTAAGGCCTTCTCAAGCCACGTATTAAACTTCGCTTCCTCGAACTCTTTCAATTGCTTCGCGAGATCAAAGTACTGGCTGAACGCGAGAAGCTTCAGCTCGTTGTGCTTCAGTACGCGTACTTCCTGAAAGATCAGCACCGACCTACGCAATTTGTGAAATAGCTGTCTCACCCAGAAGATTGCTCCCGCCATCGGCGGATGATACGTCAGCAATGGCGGATGCCGTTTGCCGCGGTGATATATGTTTTCCACGATGTTAATCTCTTTGCTAAACTGCTGCATAATCACGTCAAATTTGCGTAGCAGCAAACTTTGAATGGCGGCACGGGTCTTTATATTCTTAAACTTGAGCAACATCTCTAGCGCGGTCTCAGAGCTGATCAATACCGTGAAGCATTCGTCGATGTAGAACTTGGCTTGATCTTCCAGATATGTCACTTGTTCGTAGAACCACGCGGTCATGGCCTCCCAGTTCTCCTTGTTGAACACGTTGAAGATGTCGAAGTCAGCTTCCTCGATCGGCATCACCAAGGCGTCCACTCGCTTCACTACAGCATCGATCTGCGCCGGATCGTTTATGATAGATTTGAGATCGGGTCCAAAGATGTTGTAAAAATCTTGCAGTACGTCAGCAATTTTGTACAGGTCGCTGCACACCTCGGCGATGTACTCCGTGTCTTGGAAGAGACGTTTCTGATCGAATTCCCAACGAATTCCCTTTCCCGATATCTCGATATCCAGTCGAGTCTTCAAATACGATCGTTTCCACTGTCTCAGCATTGCGCTGCCTGCGCTCGACTTTTGTAGAATTTCTTCCAGAGGCTTCTTGAATAATAAAATGATAGCCAGATTACGCCTGACATTTTCGCAGAGTTGCCATGATATCCGGTCCATTAGCAGCATCATTTTCTCCTCGCGGCAGTAATAACTAGATAATATCCAGAGCATTCGCAACCCTTCCATCAACGAAGGTATGCACTCTGCTATAGATTCGAACGAATCCGACTCGGCAATCAACTGCGATTTTAATAAAAATATATACAGTCAATAAATATTATTAAAATATTTGCCTAAATTCTTTAAGAGTATATTCTCTTTTTGATCCATTTTTGGAATAAAATTTTAATTTACTTTTTTAATAAACATTCAATATTTGTCATTTGAATTTTCTGATATTGTTAAACTTGAAATTTTAAAATTCTATTATTTTTAAAATTAAACATAAAGTAAAAATTAATTGATAATCTTTATTTCTAAAACTCAATTAGCAAAAAAACTTTTTCTTTATATTTTTAATTTGAAAACTAGAAATGTCTGAATGTTTTTCAAAAAATTCCAAATTTGATCTAAAAGTATATCTTGTCAAGTCTTTTGTCTTGTCGACAAAATTTGTCCGAGAATTTTAATAACATTTTATTATTATAAATTAGAGTTTGCTCGTGATATTACCTTGAAATATCTCATGAGAGTTTGAATAAACTTATTGTTGTCCCTAGCTTCGATGTAATGCTTCCATAGTTCCGTTTGAAAATATTGAAAACTCGAGGCAATCGGCGAGCGTATTTGTTCGAGAAGAGCGAGGATTCTTTTAACGACGGGCATTTTCAACTGTTCAACCAACATCGTAAATCCGGTCTCACAATCTTGCCAGTATTGATACACTGCTATTGGTCCTTTCTCCGGAATCGCTTTGTTTATATATGATTTCATTACCTACGTGATAATAAAACAAAATACATTAATACCACAATGTTTGAAAATTGATTTAGAATCATTCACAGGTAAATAATTAGTTATTTTTAAATATATTGACAATAATAAATGTTTTTTTAACCTGTGTAGTTATTTTTAAATATATTTAATTATTTGGTCAACATTTCAGGGCATCGTATATTGAAAGTAATTCAAAATTGTAGAGAGATTACACGAAAAGTACGAGAAAAATAATAAAATACTCACCTTCTGTATATGTTTTTCCCACGACATAATTACTTCTTCCATTTGTTCGACAATATCCTTATTTTTCAGCAACATATCGTCTGTTATCGCAGGATCGTTGAGCTCTGGAATTTTTGGCATCGTCAGCAAGATATCGCCTTCGATATGCTCCAACGTCCTGCGTCGTCAAAATACAAAGTACAAAAGTTAGTAAAAGAAGAGGAAATTTGCTCTTGAAAATATATAATAGATGCAATTTTTGAATTAAAATAATACTAACCATTCCGCGCTCTCTATCATATCGTCGAGATAATGTAAAATATCTTCCTTGATTTTCTCGATCATTGGCTGTTTTCTCATTTCGCTCAAACTGACCGATCTGCTGGGCCGTGATACCGATATAGATAAATCGGATCTTTTGTTTCTCAAACTTGGTCTTAGCATTCTATCTCTTTCATCCTGTGAGATTGTTTCTTCATCGTTCCCCTTTCTTCTTGCAGGCAAGACTCGTTTGGATATTAATACGGATGGTGCCATAAAGGCGGATGGTCGTTTCAGCATCGGCATCTTCAGAAAAAATTAAAATATTGAAATTAATTCGCTATAAATAGTTTATGATTATTGATTTGAATTTTAATGAGATATGCTAGAAATAGACAACTGTATTTGTATAAACGAAATTTAAAATTGTATAGTGTAAATATAGTGTGTGTCTGTGTGTATTATAAGTTACTTTATATATATATATAGATTCTATATAATATAATTTTTTAAATAGATAATATTTTACATACTCAAGTTTTGATATTTGATAGCGCGATTTTTTAATACTCACCGCTTCGACGTCCACCTTTTTTCTTTTTCCATCATCAGCCTGCAATGGCTCGCAAGAATCCGGTCCTCTGAATTGATTCTCCACCAATGGCTTAAATACCTAATGTTTCATTTGTCACATATTATTGAATTGCATATATCAGCTTTATATCCTTTAATACATACATTAACATAAGACACACATATAACATAATAAATAAAAAATTTAGTTTGGAATTTAAGACCCAAAAATTGTTATGTTTTTATTAAAGCAAAAATAATTTTCAAGGTTTCGCAAATAATATATCGAGAAAATCTAAAATTTATCTTTAGAAAAGAGACAGATATTTAAATATGCAACACTACAATTTGATTTATGTGATACAATACGTATCGGAATATGGATTGTAAGGGATGAAAGAATCAATGGCATACAATCGACCGGTAAAAAGACCATTACTGAAATCAATTGCGATTAGATTAAACAATACTTACATTAACCAATATTTTATTCAAGGAAGCCAGGAATCTGCTATCGAGTGAGCCGACCATCACATAATTCGTGATCTCATTAAGGCACTCTTCGTAAGTATCGAAAGAAGGTATACCCTCATCACTGGAGCGCATGAAGTAGAAGAACGTGATGTCCTGCAGGTCAGTTCTATTGCCGTCTATCTGACCGCATATCATGTGAAGTGCCGGTATCTGACAAACTTTCTCCACCAATTTCTGCAATTGCCACAAATAACATCTTTTTCTTATAATCGATTTCACTCAACATCAATTTGCTTTTTTTAACCGTGGTTTGATTGATTGTTCATCTCTTTTTAGAACTAGGAAAAGACAAGAAAACTAAGATTAATTGATATTGATGAAATTAATTCAAGCTAAAATTAATCATCATTGAACGATTTTCTCTTTCTTGATGAAAATCTTATTTATTTTTTCATTTGTGGAATTAAATGAATTGACTAAGATATAAAATTATGCTAAAAAATTCATTATGAAATAATAGAATTAATTAAATGTTTTTCGATTAGAGAATTAATAAGACTTTATTTAATAAAGTCAACCTTAGTTAGAATATATTTATCTTCTTCTCCGGGCGGTGGTGCAAAAGCGGAACTATCTGAAAATATAAATTATTATTATTATTTTACTATCATTTTAAAGCAAATCTATATTTATAGACACAACATAGTTTACCAAAAACACTTTTCAAATCTTCTTTCTTTCTAGAATAAGTAGAAAGATCACCGCTACCATTCTGTTCAACTTCGTCTTCATCTTCTTCTTCTTCTTCCTCGGTAGATTCTGGTATACTAGGAGTATGTAAGGTACTGGTGCTCATTGCTATACGACTAGCAACCGAACTCACTTTACCAGTCATGGCTTTGCCTTTTTTAACTCTTTTGGTAAATTTCTTATCTTTTTTCTTCTTATCATCATCATATTTCTCTACTTTTCCTAATGTTGTTAAAAAATATTGTCAAACAAATGCTTTTTTCTCCGATTAAAACATTCATCAAAAACATCAAACAGTATATCAATTCTAATATTGTTTTTACCTTAAAATCTCTACAAAGGAAGGAAAAATGAAGAGAGATAGAAATTAATATAAGAAGTAAAAAAAAAAATAAAATATTACATGCTTGCTTTATGCATGTTGCAACAAGATATCGTTTATATATAAATGTAAAAATAATATGTGATTTTCAAGTGCAGAACTCAATCATTATCGAGTATAACAGAACAGAACTCTTTGTCGATTACTCTACTGCTACATATTTTGCATGATTAAATGTATGTACTAACTTATGAATACAATATTAAAAATTGTGCAGCTATGAGAAACATTATACGCACAATACAATTTTTAAGAGATGCTACGCAATGTTAAAGATCGCGAGATTTTACCAGGAGCACTTTTTGTTAATCTGTGCGTTCTGCTCTTCAAGGTAAATGCTGTCAATGCTGTTATTTTTGCACGCTGACCTAAAGTTACAATTGTCGTATATCGAAATTACATTATATGCTATCATAACATTTCTTATTAACTGCTAAATATAGTTACACTTTAAGAGGTGTTTCAGATTTAGGAGATTGATAACAAAATTTATGGTAAAAAAGATAGATCCGATAGACTTGACACATCCCTTTAAAATTCTAGCCTCCATATAAAAGCGCGTTTAGAGCTTACTTTCCTCCCACACTGGGACTTCCTCCTGAACTACTTCACTAACGTAAGTTTTGTAGAAGAAGATCAGTTTTTTCTCCAGATCCGTCACTCCGTACAAATCTAATATAAGAAAGTTAAGTAGCTTGTCCTCGAAGTACCGATTATTCGCCTAATAATCAAAAATAATTATATATAATCTTGACTAATCTTTAAATTATTTATTAAAAAAGATTAATTACATTAATAAAATCGTCAAAAAGATGTTCCCGATCTGTCAGCCCAAGAAACTTCAATACCCTATCGCGAATCCATCTTATTCTAATTAAATCAAATAACGTCATTTAATAAATTAAAAAGATAGTTTCAAATGATGTTGATGAAGAAAGAGATGTCAATATGTCACTATTAATTAGCATCTACCGATAATCCATGTGCGCGATGAACGGTTTATCCTGGTCATCTTTGTCGGTTGAACTTTTTTCTTCATCTTCTTTTCTTTCATCTTTTTTATAATCATCATTCTCCATATTATCAATGAATTCTAAAATTTCTATACTTTGCTAATATTATTTTCCCTCAAGCAATTAATTCATTTTTTTTTTAATAAAGTTTATAATGTAGAGAGAATAACCTTTTATGTTTCACTTCAAAATAATATATACAAGATCGTACTTCACACAATTTATTTCCTCTGTATCCTATATGCGTAATATTTCATTTTATTTCCTTAAAGTTTATCTTTTATAAGAAGATTAATACTATTTTATTTATGCAACCGATTAAAGATAGAGAAATCGTCACTGTAAATAATTATATTACAGAATGTGATACACATACACTCAGACTTGATTGAATCGCGTTTTCGAGAAATATCGGATAGTGAATAAGTTTGACGCCGTTGTCATGGTGAAACGCTTTCTCGGTGTAAAAGTAGGATATATAGGGTAAGCGAGCGTTTATTGATTACACAATGAAATTTAAAGATATATTTAAAAATAATACAATGTCGCATTTTCTGGATTAAATGAGATATACAAAAAATATTCATAACGCTACGTACGTCTCTTGCATACATATCAAATGCACACATTGTTACACATATACATATAATCCCTCTCCTCCATACATGAGCAAGTATAAAACATTATTAACATTTATCGAAGCCTATTGTATCGCGATTAAGTCAGTAATAAAATCCATTTTACAACTTCTGTAATATCTTAACTATATGTTACCATTAAAAAATATATATTTGAGCGTGAAAAAAATAGTTACACGCTATAGGGGTCATTATACCATTATTCTTTTATCATATTACCATCAAATAAATCTAATCTTGTGGTTAATACGCACTATATAAATTAATATGACTTTAAATGTGTGCATATTTACTAATTATTTACTTTAATCATTTATTTATTTTTGACCCGTTATTTAAATGTGATATTAAATCAAGCTTATTCCTACTTTATATACCGATTATCAATATTAAAAAATATGTCGTTATGTCATTCTTTAAATAATACAGACATAAACAGCTGAGTTCATTTTCTCTCATATTCAATTAATTTTAATCTTTAATTATTTCTTCTAATTGTAATTTTATAAAAGATAAAGAACTCTAATTATATTATAATTAATTAACAATGATAAAACCGATCCGCCAAGAAAGATAATTATTTCTAATCTTTCACATTCTTTTCAAATATCTTTTAAGTGTCTTTCGAGTTCTCATGCTGTTCGGGGCTCAAAGTTTCATTTTTCGGGGCTCTGTTCGTTAATTGCGAGCTGCTAGATTCTTTCTTGCCGCCTTCATCGGTATGTTCGTCGATTAATCCTCCAAGAATTGCCTGAACATACTCCTCACGGCCTTCGTTGGTATCAAAAGAGAAACCAAGAGAAGGAACAAATTCGGTTTCGACGATGGTCTTCACAGATTCCGTTGTCATTGTCGTAGTCGATTCCTGCATCATCGTCGTCGATGTTCCCGTTGTAGAGGACGCTAAACTTATCTTTTCAGCATCGCTGATTACATGTTTGCTCTCTTCTATAGGCAAACCAGTCTCAAAGTCTAAACTCCTCTGTACTTGTGGCAAATCGAAGACGAGTGGTCCACGGATCGAATTATCACGATATAGAGGCTGCCCAAAGTTTTCCGTCAATTGTTCCAAGATTTCCTGCTTCTGAAGCGGTCGAGTTTTGTTTTCTGCTTTCGATTGACTCGTCTTCTGTTTTGTTGCATTATTATTAGAATTTATTCTAGAGGAAACATCAGGAAGCGGCTTGATAGGAATATTAATAGGTGCCCTCAAAGTGTCTTCAAGAAAAGATATTTTGGAATCTGCATTTTTTCCGATTGGTAATCTGGGTTCCAACAGTGAACTAGTCGTAACGAGTGATGGTTCATTGAAATTCAGTTTGGCAATATCGACGGGTGTTTTTAACGTATCGAAGGCAGACACTTTGGGCTTTGCGTTCTTAAACGACGTTCTGGCTTGCGAACGAATCAATAGCGGACTCGTCGTAGCATCTGATTGTTCATCGAGATCTAGATTAAACGAATTCCTCAGCTCGGCGCTACGTAGATCTTTCGCCGAGAATGGCCGCGGCAATCGATCCAGTTTTAACAATTCAGCCATCAACTGGAGAAGATTGAGCATACTCACATTTGAATTTGATTGCTTGAATTGACCGATTGTATCATCGACAACAACGGGAAAACTGTTATCTTTATTGTTCAGAGACGCGTGACTAGTATCGTGAAACTTCGAAATGTCAGCGACCTCGTCCTTCGATTCGATCGACCTGATAATCTCGAAGTCATCTAGTTCGTCTTTTGGAACAGAAGCCGATTGTTGGTGCTGTCCAATCAATCGACTGATAAAATCGTCAGGGGTTGTTTCCAAGTCTTCGTCTCTCTTGACTGTGAAGGATATCTCGTACGGAGAATTGTGTTTATCAATCGTCTCCTCGATCTGCTTCAAAGATTCTGGATGGATCGAGCGCGATAGACTACTCTCTGTCGCGTTCTTCTTTGTTTTCTCTTCAGAAACGTTGATCTCTAGTACACTTTTCGGTATAACCGTCTTCAAGTTTGATCTCTCTACATCGACATTACTACTGATAGTGATCGGAGATTGCGTAGTAGAAGTCAAAGATTCATCCAATATAAATGTTGCCGAATTTCCTTGTATGCTCGTACTACTTGAAGAGATCAAACGTTCTGGAATCCTCGGGGTTGCTTTTGTGCCGATCGAGATTGTTCTCGCTTCTACACTCGGCGTGGAGATAGCAACTTTTGGAGCAATAACTGCAGAGTTTGTCTCGCAATGTTTCCCTTGTTCATCGGATGTTGAAGAGTAGCATGGCAATCTGGAATTTGCTCTTGAATCCAGTTGAGCCTTGACAGCGTCCCTAATAGTAAACTGAAATCCTGTATTATACTGTATTAAGGTCTCTATCTCGCTGTTATTATTCTTCGGGGTCGTTGAGAAGTTCTGCATCTTTTGCGAATCTATGTTTTCTGTGCGATCAGAATGTATTGCGTACGCGTGTTCGTTCGGCGGAACGAAATCACCAAAACCGTCGTTGTAATCAACTATCGGCGGAACGATGTTAGTCACGGGAACGTCAACGATCGCTCGATCGTGTGATGGAACGAGCCACGGAATGGACGTGGGCACTTCAGCGACAGGTTGAACAGTTAAATGAATCCCTAAATTAGTCGTCTGCGACAAATCGTCTGTGTAATCAACCAGCGACTGCTCCTCAACATTGAATATCGGCGATCGATTTTGATTGATCACAATTGGTGTGTCAGAAAATCTCGGAATCTCGGTGTTCGTTGATCCAGGATTCCAAGAAGTTTTGGAACTTTCGTCGATGGTTGTATAATGCGTCTCTTCGGGAACGTTGATAAAGAAGCTTGCCGCTGGAGGTCTCAAAAATCGCGCTGGTTGAGGAATCTCGAAACTGAAATTTAATCTAGATATGGAATTGTCATTGGAATTGGAAATTGATCTAGTCGACGACGTGTTTTGGTCGACGGTTATATAGCTGTCATTAGATGAAGAACGAACGATATCACTGTGAATGTCAACAACGCTTTTTCTAGTGGTACTTATCGTAGGTTTTGCAGTTGCCGAAATGGTTGATGCTTGCGCAACATCAACATTTTGTTGCCAATTTCTCAGCAACGGAGTCGTTTTGTCGCCGAAGCTTCTTGTGTACGTCGTCTCCTCGAAACTCTTCGTTGTCAAACTCGTGATATCTTCCTCTGTCGATTGATCATATTTCGTCTCATTGAAAATATCCGACTTTTTCGGAGTCTGCGACAAGTTCACATCTTCTTCTTTCTCGTACAATCCCAAAAAATGATTTGGAATTGATTGCGGTAGAATAGAAGTTAACCGAATACCTCTATTTCTTCGTGATAAGTGCTATTATCTTTGGCTAACTCGTGTTATTAATTGTAGATTGATGCCAACATTATTTTAAAATAAACCGTGTCCACGTGTACACAATATTTCTTTTTTGAGAGAAGTTCAAAATTTTCGGACCAAAAAAGATCGATATCGGGACAACAATCGAGTCGTTATAGACTTTTTCTATACGGAGCATCTGCTTCGGTAAATGCAGCATTGCATTCTGTACATATTAGAGAGTATATCGCATTAGTTTTGATCATCACTTTGTGCCGGAATATACAGCCGTCGTGTTTGTTATTTTCCTCATGTTGGGGCAATCTGGGGTACCTACACACCTCATGTAATGAAAAGAGGAAAATCTGTTATCCTGACTTTGTCTCTCTACAAAAAGTAGTTGGAAACGCAAACTACCACCCAAAAAAAGAAACCACTAAAAAAAATCTATTTGAGACCCCTAAAGTTAAAAAATTAAATAAGAAAGTCCTGCAGCAATGTAGAACAAAAGGATATCTTTATTTGTGATTTTTGTCAATAGAATACATCTTTGTATTATATTTTGATTAAAATAAATCTAGATTTTGTAATTGCACAGTGTTTTACACGTTTTCAAATGGGTATCCGGTTTTACCCTACCGGAGCAAAACCAGGTATTTTGCCTTCTCCAAAAAATCTTGTTATCCTTGGTAACCAAATTTTTTTTTCAACAACTAGCCTCATTTTCTCATAATTTACGATCCACTAAAGACTACTAACGGTCAACAAAATTTTTTTTACTCTCTGATTTTTTATAGGAAGACAAATCCAAAAAAGTACCCGGCTTTACCCTACTATTCCCTACATTGTTAACATAAAATAACCATTGTAGAAGAAAGTAACTTTTGTTTTAATGTAACCATATTATAATCAATTAAGAACAATTAAAAAACAAAAATGAAGGAATTTTTCCAATTACAGACATCAAAATAAAAAGACATTTAAAATATGTCTTTTTAATTTTGGAAATAATTTAGGAGTGGTAAAACTATGGTAATTAGACAATGTGATAAAATAAAGAAATAAATATTTATAAAGATTAGACATTTTTTATGTATTTGCCGTTAAGATATATCAAATATATAAATTTCGTAGCACTTATGTAATGATTTTACATAGCCTCATCAGTGTGCAATATTGTCTTTATGACTTCATCTTTCTCTCAGATTATCTAATGTCTGTGGTTAGTATAGTCAGAATATTGAGTTAGAACAACACAACAATAGCGTGGAAAATTAAATCGAATTAAATACTCGCTGTGTGTAATTAACGACAATGATAATAACAGTAACAATAATAATTTTTTGGAGCATCTGCTTGATTCATTATCGCATTCCTTATTAGCAATTAATGAAATTTTTCCCGTCTCACTATATCTTATTACCGTTTACGTAGCGAATCTAATCGCTTCCTCACGCAAGATAATCGTTCTGTCGACGTTTTGTATCCGTAATTAAAAATATTTAATAAAATTTTTTGAATTTAAACTATTGAATCAATAAAAAGATCTTTTCAAAATTTCGAGAAACAGTAACAATAATAATTTTTTGGAGCATCTGCTTGATTCATTGAGAAATCGGTAAAAGCAGAATTAATTCTGAGTAATTCTTACATTAAAAAACGAAATCAAATTATATAATTATCGGACAAGACAAAATTACATTAATTTTATTTTATAAAATCTCAATTTTTTAATATA
>NW_021849774.1:183013-193975 GCF_003651465.1 Formica exsecta | reverse complement strand
ACAAAAATTATACATTTTAATATAAAGTTAATGTCCTAACAAAGTTTAGGAGTTTATAAATAATTATAAAATCAAATAGAAAAAGATAAAGTCTTTACTTTCACATATAATTTTAATAAATTAAGAAAAGAAATGGTCACGTATTGAAAATCGCCACATTTTCTGTGCATTGTCTTATCGCGTCTTATCGGTATCGATTAAGTCAATGAACTTTCTAAAATTAATCGAGTGCTTCTAAATTAGCAGTTTCTAAATTCGGAGCATTGATACTTTTTCCTGCGATCGAAAAATCGATCGCATTCCTTATTAGCAATTAATGAAATCTTTCCCGTCTCACTATATCTTATTACCGTTTACGTAGCGAATCTAATCGCTTTCTCACGCAAGATAATCGTTCTGTCGACGTTTTGTATCCGTAATTAAAAATATTTAATAAAATTTTTTGAATTTAAACTATTGAATCAATAAAAAGATCTTTTCAAAATTTCAAGATGTTATGTAATACGTACTTAGAATCTTGCATTTTAGAAAAAAAAAGGAAAAAATGATAATTCCATGCATACGTATAATTATTTATAACGTATAATGACAATCAAAAGGACATGTGATGAGGCAGCATGCGATGTAATTTATTCATGTATTTATTCATATATATGTATATTTACCACGTGAACGTCCTTCACACGTAAATCCTGTCTGAGGTAATGTTGTGTAGGCGGGATAGTCGACGCCTGGCTCACCCGGCACATTTTTTCTGATGTCAGATAGGTCTGAAAAATACAAGCAGATTCATCTCTTCAGATAGTAAAGACCAAATTGCCCATCTAGAAACTATTTTTAACATAACGAGCTGTCTAGAGAATTAATGAGAACTGACTACTTCTTTATAATTTATAATTGTCGTTTACATAATTTTTCATAACATATGAATTTTCTGCTTTTTGAAAATTACTTATAAATTTACCAGAAAAATGCATGTATAAAGATCGCAAACAATTAAATATCTTTAATTTACAACCATCATATATTTCTCATTAAATAATATAATAAGATCGATAATTAGAGCGACATTTCTATTTGAATGGCGATAATCAAGTACATATATAATTGCTTACACGTACAATTAAAAAGAAGAGAAAAAGAGATGTCGTTAAATACCGAGTAGATACAGAGTTCCCTATCGATCGTCAATTATTGACCAAGGTCATAGAAAATAGGCCGCGATAATCGTGTCTATGATATTTAAATCTTTGCCTGTTGTGTGGTCGAATAGATAATGTCTTCTAACTGGCATCCATATAATCAGCAAGATTTTACATGACCTATTCGACTCTCACCTTTCATAGAAATATTATACCCCGCCTTTCCCATGAGTGATAATCCACTTGCTTGAACGATTAATACATACTTATTCACGCATGCATCTATCTGTATTTATGATTGTGGTTAAAAAGATGTTTGCAGTGTCATTTGAGTATGTATCTGAGCATAACGAGAGGATAGTTTTTACGAGAGTAATAGAATAAATTAAAGTTTTAAAAAAACTACAGTTATAATAAAATGAAGTTTGAACTCATAATTTCCATAAAATTATGTCATCAAGAAGTATCGTGTAATTATCAGAGATGCGTCAACATCGACTTTCATCACTGAACGTAGGTTTAGTTTAAAGATAACTATTCCTACGCCTCACAAATATGTGTATGTACAAAGAAAATAATTACGAAATATAAAAGTGAATAACGCAGTGTCCACATCTTGATGTTAACTGCGAAATTTCATTGCCTATTAAAGGATAGCCAGAAAGATAAGCGAGAATAAGAAAAATGAAAGATCAAAGAATATAATTTCGTAATTTTCAAAGGTTACAGATTTACAAGATCCAAGGATACTTAAAGATACATGTTGAAGGATCCCAAAATCGTAAGATTGATGATTCCTACACTTCATGGATAGAAATCGATCCGCGATGGAGAATGATAAATAACCGCTCACCTGTCATATAATCGTATGGATCGTATTCGCCGCCCGCGGATCCGTAACTGTCGAATGCTCCGTCCTCGTTCGGATCGAAGTACTTCCTGTAATAGGTAAACGATTTAATCAATTCGCAACGTAATCAAGTGTACGGAAGATGCCGCTTATTGTTAGCGGGAACGTACCTTCCTCTAGTTCCGTCAATCGCTCTGCGTGACAGGAAGCTCCTCCGCGGAATTTCATGTTCAAGACTTCGCTCGACCGTGTTGTACAAGACTGCCGTCACGAGACCTACATAGAGAGTATCCTTAGATCATTCGCGGAAGAGAGTGCTTGAATGAATATTATAGATTGTGCAACGGAGTCATTGAAATGTCCAAGATCTTAAGACTTATGCGTGACGATTCGTATTTAAAATATTAATAAAAAAATTGAAAATTATTACACATTAATATGTGTAACTTGTGCTTACTGCTCATTCTAAAATATATAGATGTAAAATATTTATTTTATATATATCCAAATATATAATTATATATTATTTAATATTGTTAAAAATTTAAATAATTTAAATAATCAAAATAAAATAAATTAAATTAATTATAAGTGCGTTAAAAACAATATATTTTTTTACAGCAAAAGAAAGTATTTCAAAACTAAATTCTACTTAAATTTTTGCTGACAAATAAGAAAAGATATCTTGATGTTTCTGGTTTTTATCTGTGTGTTAAGCCTGCGAGTTTTGATTGCTTGAGAATACATAATGTTGGAGAAGCGCGCGATTGCACTGATCATTGTAAATATCGCTCGATTTGGATTTCGTAATCGAACGAGCGTGGCGTGAAAGGTCGCTCGGGACATCAGAGACCGTCTCCACTGTTGTACTTTTGAGGCCACGCTAAAATTCGATTCGCGCTTTACAATCGATTAGACAAGGTAAGCCCGTAATCCACGATTGACCATAAACGATTATTGTCATCACGACTAAATACATCGGCTCAGCAGTTGATCCCAAAAAACCCGAGACTTCCACGATAGTAACCACGATCGGTCTCTCTGCTCGCGACAATCTCTATCGCGGCAAACAAGTTTGATTCTATCTCGTAATTCATATTTAGGCTTAGAATGATGCTGAGCGGTGCATCGGACGATGTCATTATCACAGACGCGATAATTTCGCGTTTCTCGCAACTCGGTAAAATCGAATTTTCCCTGAAAAGGTAATGCGGTAGATGCACCTCAAAGAGCGCAACTCAAGATATAATTATTGTTACATTATGTAATACGATTACATGATTATATAATGTTATTTAATATTACGCAATGCAATACGATAAGTATGATTCGTGGGCTCTCGCTGACCGTTCGAACGGTCAGCGATGAGAAGATGGTGAAGTCATATTTTCTCGACTGTATAAACGCGCTATTTTATCCTCTATTAAATTTTCTTTTCGGATTAAACGCGGATAAAAACTCGATGCCGAAAGAATTAAAAAGTTAATTGCCAAATCTATTCGATCGAAACTAGCTTTGTTAGAATTATTTGTCCCAAAAAATTGTAATATCAAACATATAAAAATGCTAAATATTATTAAAAATTTTTTCATTGTTTTGCAATCATTAATTTTTTTCTTCTTCGATAATATGTAAAGAAGTCAAAATGTTTGCTGTGTAATTGTATGTGTACGAGTTGTAACGCATAGCTCAAATAATGCACTATTATATGCCTGTCATAAAACTATCAAGGATTCAATGTCTATAATTTTGTTGTTATTACTCATAACAGTCAGCAATACGTGAAATCTTTTGAAAGGCCGACAATCCAGTGATGTTCTTGAATATACGTGCTCTCCCATTGTGTCTGCCATTTTCAGCGTCATCAATGACATTAAAAAGACGCAAAGGCCATGTAGAGAATGAGCATGACAAAGACCGGTGGTCGTGATAGAGCTTGCTGCTCTCCTGGTGTTACAAATCGCTCGATTTGCGAGAAGTCGACCGTAATTATTTCCCGTTCGACTAATCGCGCAATTAGCGGCCAGATGATCCGAAAAAGGTGCCTGCGCGACCTTCTGTAAGAGAATATATCGAGATGCGGCAAAAGGAGCCGAGTAATTAGCGACATCAATTTCCGAAGGCAAAAGTGCTTATTTGAACGTTTTTTTATTAATCCCGCGTCATTCGAGACAAATCGAATTTCATAAATTAGTATTTAAACTAGCTATTCCGAATAATCGATTTTACAGATCGCTGATAATATTTATTGGTTATCTGTAAAATATATAGACTTTGGAACTTCGACACAGAATAAGACAGAAAGGATATATGTAGCGATAAAATTTTATAATTTTTACTTTTAAATATCTTGAAATTAAAATTAATTATTACAAATTTAATTTTGTTATTTATTTACATCTCTACATCTTAATTCATCGAAATATTAGTAAAAGCAAAAGTATATAATTATAATCAGATTGTACTATGTCAATATTTCAGTAAAGATATCACAATTGCAAATTGATTTTTTGAATATAATTTTAAAAATACTCGAGGTCGGTAAATCTGCATAAACTCGAGGATACAAAAATCTCATTTGACGGCTCAGCGAATCCATGTGATATTATTGCCATCTGTCACGAGCTACACGTTCAATAGCATTAAATCAAAATGCCAACGTATTTCATGCACAGGCAATAAAATTGTTCACGGTAATTACCGCGATTTACACGGCACATTTGCAAATGGACGTGCGTCGGATTGTCGAAATCGTGACAAAAAAAATATGTAAGAATTCTGATGTGCAAGGCTTTGGAATACCTACGTCGTAAACTGATCCACTTTATGAACATATTATCTTAGCGATGTGTTCTCTTACCAATATTGCGTAAACGTCATCTCGAGTTTACGTGAATGGACCGTCTGTCGCGGCGAACGTAGATGAGTGGTCTCCTTAATTATAATGCGCGCGCCGGTGATTGATTAAGGCTGCTACTGGCGAGAACGCGCGAAGCAGCTCGAGAGATCGAGCGTTACATAATGTACGCGTATATTACGAATAGAGGAAGTGAAGAAGCATTTAAAATCTTTGTATAAATTGTACCATAAATATCATATGAGATTTTAGTTCTATCTCACGATTAATTAAAGGTCACGCTGAATATCTGATATATCTATATTTACAGCAACGATAATTTATTTTATCATTGTATATATAAATGTTATTTAAAATTTTAAAGAGTAAGAACTAAAGTAAAATACATCTAATAATATAATAAGAACAAAATCAAAATCTTTGGTTTTGGCCACTAATTTAAATACGTCATTAAAATTATGTACTTACAGAAACTATCACGAAAGCAATTGTTTCTTACCTTTTTCTTCGATCCAATATAATCCAATATAATCATCGAATGGTAAATTATAGCATTTATATATAATAATATATCACACATAATTAACGTTTAATAATCAACATTATACCAGTTGACAAAGTACTCAATAAATTATCGGGTAGAAGATTCTGTTTGATGACTAAAATAACCACCTCTATCTCCGAATTAAAATTCATGAATACGGGATACATCTAGAATGTTGAAAGAGTAAAATTGTTTTACGTCATAACCGTCTCATGTCATATGATCGCGATCGCCGGAAATTTTAGCGAGTTCGTGAGTCATTGCCCGATATCGAGTCATCGAGTTCCCATCGACATAACTAAAACTCACAATCCCCGGTGAGCGCTTTCGTTACCTCCCCGTTGCCGGCGTTTCTTGTATTCTTAATATTTAAATGGCCGTAATGATCTGGGGTGGGTCATGTATTCGGGCCAACAACAGGTTATATTAGAGTGTAAATTCAGTTTTTATGCGTATATACTGGAAGAAGAGAAGAGAGAGAAGGAAGGAATTTTTGTTGGGAGGTGGTAGGAAAGAAAAAATGGGAAAGCGCAGAGGCCAGGGTTGAGTCGGGAATCGAACCCGAGATCTCCGGGATGTGAGTCAGGCGCGCTACACACTGAGCCACCGGAGGCCCCGTTGCCGGCGTTTAAATCTGCGATCTCCGGCGTGTGACATTACCATCGTTGAGAAATTATTCAATCTTGATCGATAAAAAAAGATCAGCATTCGATTAACATACATAGCTCGTCTTATCTGCCTGCGGCCATAAACTAACACGGGATCAAAATAAACGAACATAGTGGAAGGGTGAAGAGGATTTCGCATCACTATCACTCGCCGACCAGCGCACAACAGATCGATTTTGTGGGAGCCCATTCGAATACAGACTCCCCCACACACGTGGACACTTACACAGAATGGACAGGCTAATTTTTGGCATTTTGTCGCGGCAGACGGGGGCTCCGATTACGCTCGTCCACCGTGAGAAGCAACGGCGGATGCACTGCGCACCTTCGACGCGGTCCCTTCGACTCGACTCTGACTCTCGACTCTTCCTCTCGACGGGGACCCGTCGCGTCTCCTCGCCGGCCGGCGCGGTAGGGATCCCATGAGATCGTGGGACCTCTTACCTTTCTTCTTCTCGCGGGGGCCTCTCACCTGCGCCTATCTACGGGCCATCCCTCGCGCGAAAAGGAATTCCGCGCGAGTCGCGCCTTTCGCCGGAATCTCTCCAGTACGCTCAAGGAGAGGATCCAGTTCCTACGCTTCAAAGGCGGACGAATAAACGATCCCGGTGATTGATGCAAATTAGATTTTCTCTGTCGCCAGGTAGTCGAATATATACACAACATGTCATTTAAAGTCACGACTGCTGGTTAAGGATTGAGAGAGTACTCGAAAAGATATATATCTAGTTATACTTCAATTCTCAAATCCCGTTCGTTGTCATTAGTCGAAAATCTATTAGCCGGGTATTTAGTACCCGTCCATCGTTACTCGAAATTAAAAATAATAAATTTAATTGTCCGGATAAAACTTTCATTGCGTTACGCGGTTCATAAATATTTATTTATCTTGAAGTCGTCGATGTTCCTGGATATAGAAAGCGAAGTTACATTGCATGAAGGCTTAAAATCGATATGTGCACGTGGAAAGCTACGTGTAATTGAAATAAGGCAACACGTTATATAAGTTCGATGACATTGCCTCGATTCGCGTACACATGTGACCGTTTTCGCCTTTTGCATAACCGGCCATCTTGTCTCTCCCACTTTCGGCTTTCCTCTTAGAACCGCGACTGCAATAAGTCATACACACGCGCTATTTTCACCCGGTGCGTGCGATTTTTCGAGGCCGCGGGGGGGTCGCCTCTCGCTCATACATATTAGTTAACGGTAGCGATCGGTATCTTAATTAAGCGAACGCTTGCGTGGCCCTCGCCTAAAGCGCGCTGAAGCTTTTTTGTTTAATTAAATTTTTTACGACTGGAAGGAGGGGCGCTTCTTACGTAGCAAACCTCAGGCGCTAAAATTAGAGTATACATTTCGTCGACACGTGCGGAATTACACACAGAAAAATATTATTCTATTGCTAAGTAAAATGATTACTCACAAATATTTACTTGTATATAGTATATATTTTTCTGTGTGTACGTATGCAGGGCATTGCGGAGAGTCTAACAGATATACAAGATACATAGACTATCCCTTGGGTTTTAATGTTAATGACAGATATTTGATGCTTAAACCAGGCATCAAGCGCATTTATAACGCGTGTTCTATAAAAATATTTAAATCTAATATATATTTTTCCATACACACCAGGTAAATAATAGAAAATGTTCTTATTATATAATTTATACTTATATTAAATATATTTTTGCGTCACATTATTTTTTCTTGTTAATTTATTATCGAATACTTTATATCGGATTATATATGTGTGATGCTTATTTTACTCGATAAAATAATCGATACTATTGGAAAATTAGTGTTTTCTTGTTAAAAAATATACCAGTTAAAATTTTTGTGTTAAATATTTAACACATTTATGTGTTAATTTAACATATTGCTATTGTGTTAATTGAAATAAATTAAATTATTAAAACAATTGAAAAAAAAGTATAAAAATATTATAATACAATGCGCATATTTTTAATTTTACACAACAGATATCCGTATTATTAGTGACAGAATTTATCTGTTAAAATTAATAGAAAAATATGTTGATTTTATTCTACAATAGGAGTGAGAGTGACTACACGCCGTCAACATAACATTTTTCCAAGTTAATTTTATCATTAAAAATATGTGGATTTTACACAAAATTTATTTCAAATTACTATAAAGTTCGCATTCATTTTGTATTGAAATATTAACAAAGTATTAGTGTCATCATTTAACATATCCACATTATGTTAAATTAATATGTATGTTAAATTTAAGTCAAATTTTCCAACAGTTTAAGATAAAAATGATAATTTTTGAATGATTTTTATGGAGCTAATTTTTTGTTTGAAGGTTTATGTTTCGAGACTGACGCGAGAGCGAATCCGTGCCTGCCGCGATACGTTACGTGAAGCCGGTCAGTAGGTACGCGCGTTGCATTCTCACGTAACAGCGGTGGGATGCTGATGTATGGTGAGATGCTCGCGCGCACGTTCCTTTCGCCCGCTTCTCGGTCGCATCGTCGGTCAGGGGACTTAAACAAAACGGCAAGCGCAACCATTTACGATAACCACGCGCTTTCATGCAGAACGGTACCGTTGTAATACGCAAGCCACATAATGGCAAAAAGGCTTATTGTGCGTCTTGCATCACGTTGTGCTCCCGCGAGAATGCACATATATATCATATATCTATAGTAAAACGAAATGCTCGTTTACATAAAGCTCAAACTCGCCGCTCCCCGAAGATGGAATCTCGCGATTTTTGCGCGGGACGTCTTATGAAACTCTAATGGAAACTTTGATAATTTGTATCTTGGTAAGATTTATTGTACTTTGCATTCAATATAAGCATTTTTCATGTGAGTATTATTACTCGATATAAAAATCTGAAATACATTAAAAATAACGATGCAGTCTTTATTTTATACTCTTTAAAATTCATTTATTTGCCAAACTTAATTCTTTAAGTTAACACATTTTTCTCTGTTCCTGGTCACATATAAGTCACAAAATGTCTTGTTGCAGTTTTAGCTGTCTCAAAACGCTTGAAAGAAATCTACAAAAATTTATACATATTCCTTTTGATATATCAATAAAAAATAATCATGTATAAAAAAAGTTAAAAAATAAAGGTAAATGTTCGGATTAACTTACACTTCACGGATCGTTTTTATTTCTACATATATTATAGAGGGTACATTCCTAATATACTTTGAATTTTGTAGCGCTCTCTTCTGGTTCCAGAGATATGCGATTTTAAAGTATCGTAAAAATAACATTTTAAGAAAATAAGATTTAGCCCCTACCTTGACCTTGACTTTGACATAGTTCAACGTTATTATAAAGTAAATGCGTGAGCGGGGGAGGGACTCCGTCTTTCTCCTGCATTCTCATCCCGAAAAAATCTAACCTAATCCAATTCATGTCCGTGGGATAAATTTTTATTATTTTAAGAAATAATTTATCCTTGGAACATGGGTTGGGTTAGGTTAGATTTTTCCTGGTAGGAACCCCGCCCCTCTTCCGCATAAGAAAAATATTACAAAACGAAGCAGTATACAATTGTTTATATCTTATTAAATCATATCAACAACTAAATATAAACAAAAAGAAATTCTTAGCGAAACTAAACAGTAATCCAGAAGCATACTGACAATGATGTAATAACGAGCAAATGTAAACAAAAAAATATAAATACGCAAGTAGGATATAACGAAAAAATGATACAAGTAAATACGAAAATTATGATACTTCAAAATCGCATATCTCTGGAACCAGAAGAGACCGCCACAAAATTCAAAGCATGTATTACTTAGGAATGTACCCTCTACAATATATGATATATAAAAATGAAAATGATCCGTGAAGTCTAAGTTAATCTAAACATTTACCAAAATAAGTTTTAAACATTTTTTTTATTGATTAAGACTTTCGAGATATTCTATTGTTAAAATATCGATAGAGTCAAAATGACACATATGTGTACCTTTAAAAATTAATATTTTCGAAATAAGCATAAAATATATATATATGTAAGTACTTTTGTGAGCGAGCCGTTTGTTGTTCGAACGACTCATTATAAATATTATACGTTATAAATCGAACAAACGAGAAAGAGCATGGAGGCATTAGAAAGGCTCGATTCATTCGTATATTCTCGAATCCTTTATTCGGCCGATAAAAGCTTGTTCAAGGATATATTATAGATCACGCAGGACATTGTACTGTGACGTTAATGGAATTGCAATCGACAATATGACAAGGTGATTAAGCGATTAGCCGCATATAATTTCTGACGAGCTAAACCGCAGGAAACGAGGGACATTAGAATGTCTGAAACAAGCGGTTTTTTTATTCTATAATATCAAGTAGTGGTACGGAGGCGAAAGACAGGAAAAAGTCCTTTCGCCAAGGATGGTGATCGGACCGCCTATAACGGTCTCGTCAAGGATAGAATCTATTAACGTTTGTTAGCGCGCCCCTATATACGCGATAGCGCGTTTGCTTATGCAAATCAAAAAGATGCCGATATTTGCTCAGGCAAGTATTATTATTGACTTTCATCGGCATGACCCTGTTTGCAACTTACATATATATAAACTCACGTGGCTTGAAAGGGAAGTTCCATGGAGACTTTCTTCGCTGAGAAGTCGTAAGTAAACCGAAAGCAAAATATCATTGCGAATATAGAACTTCTTTTTGCATTTCAATTCCGCATCATATTAAGTTAGCAGCAAAATCAAGATGTTAAAATGATTAACTTTATATCGCTTAATTGATTGTGCAAACATATATAAAATTTTTAATTTATAATGCAATATCTATAAAAGCAATTTAACTATATTTCTCTTTATTTCCTCCACGCGCATGTTTTTTTTTTTTTTAATATAGATTGCTTATATATATATATAATATACA
>NW_021849774.1:178415-182914 GCF_003651465.1 Formica exsecta | reverse complement strand
TATATAATATACATATAATATTTAAAAAATAATGTTTAAAAAAACACTTTTTATAAGAGAAATATAGTTAAATTATATTTTCTAGCTATCTACACATACATATATACAGATAAATAAAATAGTAGAATAGTCATTTCCTCCTCAATTATATCACCTAAATTACCAGAGACATGAGACGAAAAAGCGAAATTCGAACGAGAGAGTCTTGCAAGAATCGTATATTTTCGCAAAGATTACAATCGAGTAGGATGCGTTTACGGTGCGTAAGTATCTTAACGAGCTGTGATGAATCGAGAAACTCGTGTAATGATCCATCGGCTAATTTCACATGATCCGATAATTATCGATACCATTACGTCCGAGATGTTTTCCCCGCTGAAGGCAGACTGCATTTGCCATAAGTTAACGCAAATTTCGCAATTTCCGCTCTCTTGTGAAAGCGCTCATCGCATGGCAAAGCCAATGAAGTAATAGAGATCTCTGGTTCAAAATAATTTGCCTTTAATTAGATCAGTATCGAACAAGGTAAGAAAAAACGAAGGCACGTGATTTTTTGTACTTAAATAAGATTGGAAGCACTCATTAGGTATTTAGATACAATCATTAGGTTTTGAAACTATCTTGTGAAGCAATATCCAGATATCTGTAGTTGTGATATTGTAGAATCAAATCTTTATCGATTCAAATATAAATTTCATGATAACTTTTCTTTTTTCCATACGTAAATAATTCAATACTTTTTATAAAAACACATTTTATCGCAAAATAAATTGATATACACTACTCAACAAAAAAATATGGAATACTTTTTAAACCCTAAAAATTGGGCTATTTTGAAACCGCTGAAACTTGACGAAAAATCATCGTAGACAAAAAATTAAAAAAGTATTTTGAAGCTTGAAGTTTCAACTTCAATTTTAACTATCGATGGTTTTTAAAAACTTTTTTATCTTTCTTGTTCTGTGCTTTGAAAAAGCATTGTTCTGTTCCTTAAAATTATGTATTTTTGACATTCTGCAGCTCGATAAAAAAATTTCAGTCAAAAAATTCAACTCAAGTTCCATAAACTATATTTTGCCTACAAAATGCTTTTTTAAAAATTTTCCTACGATTTTTTTTGACCGAATTACACTTTTGAAATTAAACCTGTATTTTCTAGAAATGAGAAAATAAAATATTCTTTTTAAACTATCGATATCACGTTACAGTTGAAATTTCAAGCTTTAAAATGCTTTTTCAATTTTTTGTTTGCAATGATTTTTCGCCGAGTATCGATATTATTTCTAATAATACAGGTTCAGTTTCAAAATCGTGTAATTCGGTCAAAAAAAAACGTAGGAAAATTAAAAAAAAAACATTTTGTAAGCAAAATGTTGTAGTTTATGAAACTTGAGTTGAATTTTTTGAGAGAAATTTTTTTATCGAGCTGCAGAATATAAAAAATACATAATTTTAAAGAACAAAACAATAGGTTCTTTTTTAAAGCATAGAACAAGGAAGATAAAAAAATTTTTGAAAACCACCGATAGGGCGTTAAAGTTGAAACTCCAAGCTTCAAAATGCTTTTTAATTTTTTGTCTATAATAATTTTTCGTCAAGTTTCAGCGGTTTGAAAATAGGCTAATTTTTAGGGTATGAAAAGAGTTCCCTATTTTTTTTTAGTAGTGTATATATTTATATTTTTGTGTACGAGAAGTATATAAAAAAAAAAGACTTGCAAATATCATTTTTGTCGAGAGAATTGCATGGAATCTTAGCATATTATAAATTTTCGTAAAATTATAAACTTCCTTTTATATATATGAGCTTTTTACGAGCTACGATATATGTACTTTCTACTCTCGCTTGTTGATTAGGCGCTCCTTGAGAGACGCAATTAACGCAGGTGTAATAGTTTGCCGTCAACGTCCGTGAAGCGTGTCAAAAAATCGGCCGCACTCTCGTGTTCTTCCGGGTAGAGGCCGAATAACGTATCCCGGATTGCATCAAAATAACACACACAAATATACCGCTCCAATACAAATATCATAAGATCATGAGAACAAAATGGATAAAGATTACAGCTCTTAGAAAATGATGAAAAGAACTCATCGGTCCTGCCGTCCAAGTGGAAATCTGTTATTATGTTGTCACGATTCTATCAGCGATACGACCGTTAGACGATAACATCATACGCGAATGCAGTGAATCAAAATAATTGCCGCGATGTTTCTCGCGATTTGTTGTAATTGAAAAAATGAAGAGCTTGGCAATACGTGACACATGTAACGAGCGACATAATTTCTATAACCTTATATATTTATAAAAATTTATTTTTTATATCAAGCTCTATCTCTCTTTTGACGCGTATAGGCCGTTCTAGTTTCCCAATATCTTTTTCATTTACAAATATATATTTCTCGAGCAATTTAAATAAAATGTACTTTACGGCTGTCCAATGTAATATAATTTATTTCTAGTCTATAATTTATTTATTATTTAAATTTTACATGAATTTGCATAATCTTATTACAAGGTTAATGAAAAAAATATATATATATATTCACACAGTATCGTGATGTCAATCCGCTGACAAAAATATAAATATAATTTCAAATTTATTTCCTACACAATTATATTAGCGTTATAAATCATATGTATTTTCGCAATATTGTTTATGTTCTTCCATTTTTACGACCGCCTGGAAAGCAATCTTTCGCAAGCCGTTCTATTTCCGAACTTTATGTGGACGACTTTCTATCGGAGCCACCTTCTCAACCCGTGCCAGTTCTCGATATACATCTGGCAAAGAAAAAATACCTCTTTAAGTTAAGATTCAGGCACCTATAATAGAAAGAAATCTTTATCCCTGCAATAAATTTCGAAACTCAATAAAGTGATGTATAATGTTTGATATCAATTTGATATAAATTTAAAATTTTTATATGATACTAAAATAATCATGGCAGATTAGTTTTAAAATTTCCGAAAAATTTATTTCTTTAAAAAATATCTTAGAATCAAAAATATTATAGAAACATGTCTCTTAATATAAATTGCATGATGCATTGCACAATCATGTTAAAATTTGGAGAAATAAACTCAATATTGCGGACGCAATTCACGTATCTTTTTAAATGACAACAAATGCTTTGAAACATTTAACAAGCGTGCTACAAAATAATTCATATGTCTGTATTTGCGGCGTGAGAAGTTACGTTTGCACTGTCAAGAAGCTTAATTATTTACGTTGTCCGCCTACGTCATTCTTAATAGGCTAATAAATAAAATTACCTCTTGAACTTTCGACATTTTAATTCTAAAAGATTATCCGATTTGTCCAAGAGCAATATCCAATCGTCATCATTGTCAAGATGTACGTAATAGTTCACAAAGTCGTGAATACTTTCTATTAAAATATGAAAAAAAAAACGAGAAGATATTAAGAGACTAAATAAAATAAACAATTATTACTTAAACTTTCGACATTCTAGTCAAGATTGTTCGACTTGTTCAAATTTATAAGAATCTGTGATCTTATCCAAACAATAAAAGAAATCTTATCAAGAAATCTTCTATTTTTAAATCTAGAAGCGCGTTTGATATTTATATATATTTTGGAGACATATAATATTGTATATATGTAATAATCAATACTTTATTAATCATTTATGCTCTTGATGTATTGAGACATTTTCATAAACAGGAAAGGTAAGAGTCAATTGGCCAATAATGTACAAATAAATTTGTACCAATAATTGGTACAAATATATGTGTATATATATGCGTGTATATATATCTTGTAATATAATTATTTTACAATCTATATATATTGTGTAATATAATATATAAATATAAATATATGTACATAGGAATGCATTATAGTAAAGAACAATAGAGGAAATTATTTTTATAACATCTTATAAATATTTTTATTATCTTTTGCAGAATATTTCATATGTAAATATAAAATATAATAAGCGCTGTCTATTTAAATCCGAATAAAATATAATAAGCTTTTATGTCAATATAAAATATAATAAGCTCGCTGTTTAAGTATATATTTCGTATATTCATTAATTTATATATTATTTTTATTTTATCTGTAGATATAGTATTAAATATCTTAGTTTTAATAACTTTTATATTTTAATAGTTTTTGCTATATACAATTATAAAAAGTATCTTTATTTTTCCTTTTTCTATGTAATTGTTAAAAAATGTTTATAATTATGATATTATAGGAAACTGTAAAACTGCATTAAATGTATATGTATGTTTAAGTTGACACTCGCAACGCTAGATGGTGCAATGAGTTTGATGCAGCTAGAGTCCCTACTATAGGGATTCTAGATACAGCCATTCTGTAAGTTTTATATTTCAATCTTTATAAATAATTTAAGAAACTACATAAATATATATATACATACATATACATATATATATATATATATATATATGTAATCTGTATACGAAAAAAAAAATTTGGAAAATCAATCATTAATAAGTATGATTTAAAT
>NW_021849774.1:118088-178373 GCF_003651465.1 Formica exsecta | reverse complement strand
AAATATACAGGGTCGCCCACGTAAAGTGTTACAAGCTAATAACTCTAAAAATATTTGTCAAATCAAAAAATTGTTTATGAAAAAGTTTCATGTTTTCGAGGGGCCTTTCTAACTACGTAAACATAAAATTGCCCCCGCTCCCCTTCTAAAGGGGGCGGGGGGTAATTTTAAAATTTTAGATGGAAATCCCCATTTTTTATTACACATTCTTGTAGCTTATCAGTGTCATTATTCTGTACATAAATACGGTAAGATTATCGAAAACTAAATATTTTACGAGATATTTTATTTTTTATATCAAAGAATGTCAGATTAAGATATAAAATAATTCAAAAAGTAATTAATGAAAAAGTACTTTATTATAGTGTTTTGAAAAGCTCTCGAGATAAGCTACAAGAATGTGCAATAAAACATGGTGGTTTCCATTTAAAATTTTAAAGTTACCCCCCGCCCCCTCTAAAAGGGAAGGGCAATTTTATGTTTACGTAGTTAGAAAGGCCCCTCGAAAACATGAAACTTTCTCATGAACAATTTTTTGATTTGACAAATATTTTTAGAGTTATTAGATTGTAACACTTTACGTGGGCCACCCTGTATATATATGTAGCTATCTATATGTATATACAATATACATATATATCTTATAATTATTCTAAATATAATATAAAGCAATTTTCTAAATTTGAAATGTAAAACAATACTATATTCCATAATTTCTATACCTTTTGTAATCTACTATATGTATAATCCACTGAACATTTCATTAAAAAATTTATCTGAAAGAAAATATAATATGTATATAATTTTTGGGAATTTTATACTATATGTTGCAGAAGTTTTAACTTTTAATGTAATTTATATATTATATATTAACTTTTTTACTACAATCCTACTAAATGTGACTATGCGATAACTGTAAAGAAAATGTACAATGATTAGTATAAAGCACGAATCAATAGATGAAGTCTGTCGCAGCGATTGCACTTTGTACATTCGGCACAAAGGCATTCCTTAGGGTCGAGAGTCGAAAACGACAGAACTGGTCTTGAATTATCCATCCATCCATCAATCTTATCTTGAAAGCAAACAATCGACTTTAAATGGGCGATAGGGAAACGAACGCGACGTTAGAGGTTTCCAGTCGGCTTAAACGTTTATCTTCTCCGATTCAAATCGACCACTATGTACAATCGAACGATACCGCTTGAACAGCCACGTGCGTTATCTGTCAGTCATGCGTTTCTTTCGTACTTGGCGATTAACGCGCGATCAAGAGCTATTAACCGCCCATTTAAAAATCTACGACTAATTTATAATACAAATTTTTGCTTTTATCTCATTTGATTAAAATTAATGAGATATAATAATGATATTGCTAATGACATGTTAGAATGGCCACCTTCAGGAAAGCAAAACATTAGATAATAGAAAAACAGTTTTAAAGACAATCGAAGATAATATTCATCTGTTATATATAGACTTTTTTTTAATATAAAGATAAATTCGAATTTCCCATTTAAAAATCTACGACTAATTTATAATACAAATTTTTGCTTTTATCTCATTTGATTAAAATTAATGAGATATAATAATGATATTGCTAATGACATGTTAGAATGGCCACCTTCAGGAAAGCAAAACATTAGATAATAGAAAAACAGTTTTAAAGACAATCGAAGATAATATTCATCTGTTATATATAGACTTTTTTTTTAATATAAAGATAAATTCGAATTTGCATTATTTCTTCAAACGTCACTTTAGACTATAAGTGATTATAGTACAAATCTATCAAACATATCTAAAAATTAAAGAGATATATCCATATATTAAGAAAGCAAGAAAATTAGGTAAAAACTAGAAGCAAAAAATTTTATAATAATATAATTATAATTTAAATACAAAAAAAAACACATTTTAATAAAACTAATCTTAAATATAATAATCTTTGAAATAAATGAAATAATGCACAAATCACAACGTGAGCTTTATCGAATCGTTCAATAATATTCTAAAAGTGTTAACACAACAGCCATTTAATAATCTCGTGTGATATATATGTGCAGATTGTATAAAATTCTCGTGGATTCGATTTATCTCGGAGACAAATAAAACGATTCGGAGAAAAACTTTGTGCAATCTCATTCGATCGACGAGCGGCAATTTGCCGGCCGCGATCCCCCTCCATCGTCGAACTTTGCCGCTTTATTGCGCAATCGACGAAGAAGAAACTAACTCGCTGAACTTGTCGCGGATTCTCGTGCACATGAACCAGGATGACTCACATAAAATTATGAGCGAGGAAAGATCCTCTTCCGGAAGCTAACTAGCGGTCCTCCTCCCCGGCATCGATCCCGGTCGTCTCTCATCCGCTCTGAAAGTTCGCAATCCGCAATATGACTCATAGCGACATTCTGTTACGAGATTCATTTCAAGGTCATCGATCCGCCCACCAAACGCGCCATCGCGTAAACGAGATGTTACGTTTCCCTCGTTGTCAAAAAAAAAAACGGACCACAGAAAAATAAAGAGAAAGTAAAATGTAATTAAATGATTCTCGTGGCATTTTTGAGAAATTCTCTATTCTCTCTCTTTCTCTCTCTCTTTATATATATAAAAGATTATTATATATTAAATATATATCAATTATATATATTAATAATAAAATTAAGAACTCTCGTTTGTGTGTGAAAATTTATTTTTTAGGATATATCAATTCTCTAAAATTTGTGTACATTAATGAATATAAATTTGAAACTAGTGAAATAATAAATTATATAATATATAAGTGGATTATTAAGCAAAAAATAATGCAATTAGTATTTTGATTTGCTTCAATATGGCTATTCAACAATCGTGACTTGTTTTCTATCGCATGTACGATATCCTCAAAAGAAGAATTACTTCTATAACTTCGTCGTTTTTCGAGCAATATCCGATACTCATCTTACCGTGCGGTGGATTAACTTCACTGTTCTTCTCACATAAACGCGCACAGCTTGATTCCAGTGGGGTAAGGCGCAGGTTAGAACTTAAAGGCGACCTAGAAACCGAGTGCAGCAGCAACAGGTGGTGGCAGGTAGGCAACTCGGGGGGATGGCGGCGCGCGCGCGACTCGGTGACTCATGGGGTTGCTCCGAGAATGTTGATCGCTCCTCGCAATCCCCCGCCGTCTTTACCTGGATGACTCACATACCAGTCGACACACACACACGCGCGCACGCTCGCATTCTTACCGCTCGAGGAAACATGTGGACCTACTTTTTGTCGGAGGCCCGTTCATTCAGACGGATCTCTCTCCCTTTTGCTGGACCGTCATTCGTATTCAATGGAAATCCCCCTTGGTCTCCCACTTAAAAAGGTGTCCGATACTCGATGCGGGCTGGACATTCTTTCGTAGATCTTGGAATGTAACATTCAAAAGATCAATTCTTTTTAATTCGTAAAATGCTGGCGGGAAAATATATAATAAGAAGTTTTGGTTAGAAAGAAATAATTCACATAAATCAACTGTTGCACATTAGAGATAAATTATTCAATTTAAAGCTAATATATTAATTTGAACAAGAAATATTTATATAACTTTTTCTTTGCAAATTACATCATGGATCTGTTTTCATCAAAAGTTTAAATTTAATTTTCTGTGAGTTTTCGAGTTTATTGTTACAAATGTTTCCGGTCAATGGCAGAGTCACACGTGAATTTGCATATGGTTTATACGAGTTGCAACGAGTATTTCCCGGCAGAAGTAATCGAATATACTTATGACTTACATGTATGGTTCTGTATCGATTGGAAATACACAACGATACACGATTCAATAGTTAGTAGCACACTTAAAGAAAGAAAAGTGAACAAATGATGAAATCATATAACTATGACATATCGAACAACGGAGTAACACGCATGTATTAAAACACACATGTGCATGTAAGTGCAATTTTATTCTTATATCAATTATCATTTTCAGGTAAAATCACGTAATGAAACCAATAATTAAGATTACTAGTTTTGAAATAAAAAATCCAGATAATTCATCTAAAGCGTTTTTTGGCAAAAGAGTTTTTCTTATCTTCAATCACAGAAAACAAAGAATGCGGGTTTTGCTAAGGTTCTCGTTTATGAATGTAAATGGCGATTCGGAAATTGATACGATCCATTGAACGCGCCGATGTGTTCGTCATGATTTTCGCGGAAATCAGGTGGAATGTGAATGAGAAACGCCATTGTAGTATACTACACATGAGCCATCGGTCGTCGCGACTTCTGAGAAATTTTCATTCAGGATCTGCCAATCTACAGTGGACTGGTGCCGTAACACCATTAGTTCCGGCTTCCAGCGATGATTCACGAGATACTTAAGTGGTATATTCGAGAAATCAATCTTCTGGGAAACGCTCGTAAGACGTCTTATCAATCAAAGCGGGTCATTTACAAATTCATACATTTGGTTCGCTGGTGAATGTGAGCTTAAATTTTCTGACCCGAAATACTCTGTACTTTTACCGGATGAGTGAAAGTCTTGGAACGGAAAGAATCGATGCGGTACGATTTGGAAAGAAGTTTTCCGTTAGAAGTTAACGTTAATAGTTTTTAAGTAGCGGAATGTTGAAATATTTATTGTTTAACGTATTAAATTAAATTTACTTATTCAATAATAGTAATTATCGATAACTTAATGACCTACGGTTCCCAGAAAAACAGTATAATTTTTTTGGCATCGGTATTATGAAAGATTGGAACTATCCGCTCTTGGATCACGTATTATAAATCATATAAACAAGCTGCATAAAAAAGACCAATAATCAAACGAAATGTTATGCAAGTTTTTTTTTTAGATTGACGTATATCGTTTTTGCAACAACTTTGTGAAATATGCATTTCCTCCGACAGTCTCCAGTGTCTAACAAGCGTGAGTGCAGATGAGTCACATATTGGTGATCGTGCAAACAAATACTTGCGAATGTTTGGATAATGTTTAAACGATATCGAATGGCAGGTATCGCGAGTTGCATACCGAACGATTAGAGCGCACCTGTTTCATTTTTTTAACACATTAACAGTGATTAAGCGACGCTTCGCAGCTGGTATAAAAAGATAAGAAACAAACCGCGCCAGCCAATCTGTCTCCTAATATTCTTCGAATGCGATTAATCGCCTTGTTCGCGCAAAAGAATAAGAAATCTACGAATTTTTTTTCATGTGTTCCGATAAAGAGAGAAATTCTTAACCCGCACCTTGTGACGTAATTTATACCGAATCGAGAGATAACGAGCGATCAATTCTTTCACGTGCCTACACATCATGATAAGATTCCACAATATCAAAGATATCGTATCTTTAACAGAGATAGAAAGCATTGGATTTCTCCGATATGGAATATTTTTTTCTATTAACCATTATCACGTTCTTTGTCCTTGCACGCGTCCATTAATTACGTGGAAATTATTATTTCTTCTATATCGCTTTTCTTCATATTGACAAGATTATTAATGTTGCCTGTAAATGTTGCCAGTTTTATCAATTTCCCGAATGATGTCCTATTCGCATAAATTCGCATCAAGTGGCATAAAGAATTAAAAAAGTTCAACATCGAAGTGGTTTAAAATCAAAGCTAATTCGTCACGGTGTATTTAATCACAGATTTTGTGAACGTCTTCCACGCGCGATGCATTCGTCACACTTATATTATGTAATGACGCAAGGTGGATAACGGCTCTACGTGTTATCGCGGTAAACACAGCTACGTCATGGTCATCCGAGTTCTAGGTGAACTCCCATCTTTCTCTTTTTTGCCGTAGAACATACGCACATTATTATTTTATCAAGCAAAAGATAGGAAATCATGTAATCACAATATTTTTTCATAATATATATATTTATTTTACACTTATCAATTGTAAATAATTATTTCTAAAAATCAGGAAATTTATCGGAAGTAATATATTTTTCCAAAATTAAGTACCTAATAATTGAAACAAATTTCCAGGTCCTATATATTTTTTTTCTCTATTAAAAAGGATTCGCGATAATCATAGAAATACGGATGAATTTCTATCAATCTTCATCCATTTTTACAGGATTGTCTCAAGAGAGATAGTGTTTCGGTTTAGTGGCGACACACAAAATGCTCAATCAGCCGGTCATGAAATTCCGTCACGGTAGGTAGGTTCTCGCATTGCGTAATGACGCACACACAACGTTCCTGTGTGGCGTATAACTGATCTACGTCACTGCCGTAAACAGAGTGTGGCGTCATCGCCTTGCAACGCCCAGCAGGTTTCGCGCTGCGTTTTGCTCCTTTTCCGATTCCTCCTCTCGCCTCCTGGAACCACCATCTCCCATCTGCCAGCTTGCATTTTCTTCTCTTTCTCTCGATATTATGCGCATCTACGAGTGGTGCAACGTATCAACGGATACGTCATCGCGTCTCCTCTTGCCGACTCGAGTGACTCATTTGCTATATCAGCGTAATATGCAACATACATGTAGCGTATTTGTAGGAATCGCGTGCGATATACGGGATGAAAAAGTCGACTCGATTCGACTCGACATAGTGATTTAAACGTTTATTAGAAAATAAATTCGTAAAACGCTAAAAAATCTTACACAAGAAAAAGAAATATTCATAGAAAAAATATATTTCCACTATTTCGCAATATTTCATAAAAATGTGCATTGAAATTGCATAATGACATATCTTTTTTAATTTATATGTATTTTTTTTATTATAATTTTATATGATGTTTAAATCGCGCGCGGACTTTTAAAGCCTCCAGTGATTTGCGACAAAAATATTACTTTCAAAGCAGTCAAAAAAAATTGGGAATCGCCGTTCCAGAGAATAGCTCGAGTCACGCGTCACGTAAAATTTATCACCGTCCTGTGATAAATAATTGTTTTGCTTCTTGCCTCGGCCTTGGACATATACGTGCAATATGTCATTAAACCCGTTCTAAAAAAAAAAAAAGAAAAAAATTTGTTTGCAAAATAAATAAATTGGACAAAGTATACTTTAAAAGATCATAAAGATTTAAGCGCTTTCGAAATTTACCGTTCAAGAATTGTGGATTTTTGAACACCTTGTAGACAAAAACCCATTATAACGTGAATTACGACGTCACGATTGTGACGTCGCGTAGACTCACTCGCCATTTATGACGTCTTCTTTACTTAGAGAAAAAGAGAAAGCTAAGGATATAATGAGGCGGAAGGAGAGACTCGCGCGGCGCGGCAGTGGGCGGACACGAACAGGCATGTTTCTAATTACGTGGGTGGGACTAATGAGCCGGTAATTAATCGGAGCGCGATATGCACGTCGCAACGTCGCCGACTGTGCTGTGCGCTATCGATCGGATGATTCAGTTTTCGTGTAGGACATCATCAGCTTCCGCGGTCACTGCGGAGCGCTTTGTAATATAACCGCAATGTCTCGCGTTACATAAAGCCCGTTCTACATTGATCGCATGTCGCCAGTCGCAAGCAAATCGACCAATCACAGTCGATTATTCCGTCGAATATTCGACTGTGATTGGTCGATTTGCTTGCGACTGGCGACATGCGATCAATGTAGAACGGGCTTTACGCGCTTAACGATCGTTCGTGCACGTCCATCTCGATGAAAAACCGCGATACGCGATTATTAAGCCGTAATGATGCAAGGCGTCTCATTAAAACCGCATCGCCTCAGCATCGCGTCGAGATATCCGCGAATGACGGGTACATCCGAAATATACTTTGCATCGAAAGTCGTAATTAAAAGCGCAGTTTATTCAACGAAATTTTATCTTTCCGTTAGGATTTTAAATCACTGACCGCGCACTGAAGTCCAGCAGATCTCGAGAGATCTTTAATTACTTAAATTAATTTCTAATGCGTGAAATAATAAAATATATTAACCATGATGTATAGATATTTCATAAATAAAGTTACTGCGCATGTATTATATAATTTCTCGAATCGTGCAACTTCTCAGAAAGCACAAGTGGGCGTAATGCAGTGAGAAAATACGTACATATGTATGCAGGGTCTCGACGGAAAAGATCACGATTGCGAGTCGTGGATTTTCGCGTGGGAGGATCGAGATGTGTGCGACACGGTGGCAGTACCGGGAAATCTCGTGATAATAGAATCGTCGTCGGGAGAGCGTAACGTATGAGATAAATTGCGTGGAATTGGAGAAAAAAAAAACGCATACCGTAAAAAATTTTACCGTAAAAATTCAGACGCATTTTTGTCTGAATTTTCATATTTGGGTATCTGAAGGAAATTTCAAACAAACTGTCTTAATCATCAATCGTTTTTCTGAAAGTTCAGAAGAGCTTGTCTGAAAATTCAGATAGTGTGTCTGCAATAAAGCTGCAGACACTTTATCTGAAGTTTCGGTCAATTTTTTGCTTTCTCATAGAAAAAGCTTTGTGACAAATTCTCTTTCGAATTTTTCTATACCAATGTGTTTAGAATGTTCCAAAACATCGAAAAATCATATTCTTAAAAAATGTCTGTATGTATGTATGTATGTACGGCATTGTACGGAATATATTATACAATCTCTAACTTCCGCAATTTTTCAGATATCGAGCTCAAGTTTTTAAAATAAATAGAGTATTATTAAAGGATGGTTGATTTTGAATTTGGTGAGGATCGGTGAAAGGATTCATTTTTTATAAAATTTTGAATTTTTTGAGAAATGTCTGTACACGCTGTAACTTTCGCAAATTTTGAGATATCTTCCTCCAAAGGAAGATATCTCAAAATTTGAAAAACTCGCTTGCTTTAAAGAGCTTAAGCTTTGTGAGCGAAATAAAATGATGAGGAAGCAATGTACAAGTTTCTAATTTGCACAATTTTCATCTTGTTTTACTATAGTTCTCCGTGGGTTCTTGGTTAGCGCCGAAACGTACGGAAGAAAATCTCTCGAAGCGACGGACGAGTCGAATATGGTCGACGAGATTCGCGATTCGTGGGCGAACTGGTATGGACCAAGTTCAATATTTCGAGTTTCCATATACACGCGTAGATCGAGAACCGCTTCCTACGCCTTAATCCTTAAAACGTGTCGATCGTTTAATCTAATGAAAAGATAGCAGCTTATGAAAAGAAAAGGTATATAAATAAACTATCGTTCTTTGAGCTTAACACATTTTTATGATGGAGCAAACAATGTCTTTCACTTAGATCTACATTAATGAAGAAATCAAAGAGCGATGAATCCAAAAATTATAGACCTGCTCTGCAAAGAAGATTCATACACATACACTCAATATTTAATTTTATTTATTTTTCATAAAAGAAAAAATTATTATAATCTTATTTTTTTCACGATTTATTTTTCTTATATATCACTAAATTAAAAAAGTATGAATAAATATAAAAAATATATTTACACATAATAATATAAGAATTATATATATTATTCATATAAAAATTATTCACTTTGCTCTTTTCTTTTCTTCTCTCTCTCTCTCTCTCTCTCTTTTTTTTCTCTCTCTCTCTCTCTCTCTCTCTCTCTCTCTCTCTCTCTCTCTCTCTCTCTCTTTCTCTCTGCAATTTCTTAAATTTTAAAAACGGTTTACAGTACTTTTTGATCAAACATGATTAATCGACGAGAACCGAGAGAAGCAGTCAAATATTTCGCTTACATGTTGATCGAGAATTGACCGCTGCAAGCGTAACGTTTTTAAACGACTTTGTTTGATCGACGCAACTGGCTGAGATGTCACACTCGATTTGGAGCGTGATCTAGAAGAACGGATTTCGCGGAACTAAGATGGCAGACAGGTACTTTCGGGGTCCGGGGTAATATCTGTGTCGGGTATGAGCCGATTTATAGCGTTCGTAGAATGCGATCCCTTTGGCAGGCGGGACGAGAGAATTCTCAGAGGTGCTGGCGCTAAATCCCGGCCTACATTATAGTCGTGCCAACGGGATCTCCTTCATCAGGCTTCGTCATAAAATATAAGAGGTACCCGTTGTCTACTATTGCGAGATGTATTTTCGAAATAATCCGATCAAACGTTACGACAATACATTATTCATTGTAATTCAATAGAATCATAAAAATCATCGAATTATTAGTTTTTAACTATCTATATTTTCTTCTTGAATTCTTTAAAACTTAACGAGATAATTCAGTTTAATTAAATTTTTCTATATATTTTTCTACATTTTTTTTCAATTTGAAAGCTTTAATGTAAAGCTTTACCTCCGTTGGAAATTTACTACATATAAGATGTGATCGTGATTTGTATGTCTCCTTATTAAAAATTTTAATTAATTAAAATTAAATATTATATATATGTATATATATTTAATATTATATATAATATATTAATTTTAATAAAGTTTTTATAAATAATATATTAATTTTAATAAAACAAATAATTTAAAATTTAGTTATTAATAAATATGATCGAAGAAATGAAATGATGTTAGGTTTTTTACATAAAAATATTTTTTATGAAGTGAACTGTTTTATTCCATCGAAGAATCTTCTATTATGTAATTAGATCTTCCAAGATCTTCCATCGAAGACCTTAGAAGATCTAATTGCACAATAAAATCATTTCCTTGACAAGATTTCGCTCTTAGGCTTGCCGCAATCGGCATTTGGAAATCTATTCGACCGGATGTCTCTTACGTAAAACGTAGCTCGCAAAGTTAGCACTCGGTGTGATTGTTTCGTACGGTTTCGCTTTATTTACATCGAGGAGACGATATACGGATTCGCGTGTCGTACCGTGTTCGATTATGAACCCCAGGAAGCAATTACGACGACACATGCAGGTTTTATTGTGGCCGTTTCGCGCCAATCAGCGTAATCGCTACTTTATACTTGAAAATAAAGTATCCAGGATAATGAACAGCTCGGCGACGCTTTTATGGCGGTAGTCGGGGTATGCGCTTCTGATGTAGATAAACTTTTTCGCAGAGGTTATTACAAGGTGCTAAATCAATTGCCGCTATGAAAATTGACGTATATACGCACTCGATGCGAAGTTTACAATCGCTCGCGGTACGCCAACGGGCGGAGTTACTTAATATAATTTTGATGGTCGTCGTGTTTGGAAATTTTCCAAACCCGCCCTCGGGGTACTCGACATGTTTATACATCGTCACTCCCGATTAATCTACGGTTCATCTTCCACTGAAATGATGCCCGCGATATTATCGACAACGATTGTATACAATGAAGATTATCGTACCATAATCCTTGAAAAAAAATTCCACTGAACTAATAAAGAGATTCAAGTCGAATTGAGAGTTGTCATCTTGCCCTTACTTATACAAATTTATTCATAATTTTTGTAAGTGACACGCAATTATCTTTGATACGTAGTTCCGTTGCAACACGAACGTTTCTCGAACATTTATCAATGCTGCATCGCATTTACATGCATATATGTATAGGACAGAATGTTCGGGCGAGGGCACTCAAATCGCGTAATCTCGTAATGCAATTCTTTCGGACGACTAATTTGCCGAAGTCAGCGAACGGCCCCCGCATCGAGGGGTGAATGACGAAAATCAATACGTGCCACGAGACCCCCGTTGGCCGGTTCTGTGTCTGCAAAGTATAGGGCGAGGGTTTCACAGTTGTAAGTGCATCCATTCCAGGAGCGTATCGACAAATAATCAAAACACCTGAAGTGTTTCAAGAAGAAATTTTTATGAAATTAAGATTTGTTTTATCAACAGATTTTTTCTCTTTATTTATTCAACATCGGATTATGAATCTCTTTTCTTTTTGGATATTTCAGTCTTATTGTTTTAATATGTAAAATATAATTCAATGGATTAATGCGTAATCAGTAGATTAATGTTATAGAGATATAAAAAGTAACCAAGCCATCGTGGTAGAAAAATATTTAATTGGATTAAAATCAGGAACTTTTTGCTTTGTTGCAAAGGAAAAATAAAATAATACGGAACTACCAAAAAGATCGAAATAAATAGCGATATCGACAAAATTTTGCTTCTCTCTCTCTTTTTTGAAAACTTTATATCGATTGAAAAAGCAATTTTCGAACATACAGGAATATGTAATATAGCCGCGTGATGTTACGTATATGCCGTACAGATCGCAACGAGAGAAATTGGACCAAATAGTGATTCGAGGGGAAAGAGGGAAATTGAGGAAATGGAATATTATTATCATGAGGAGAGCAATAAAACCAGCGTTATGACCACCGAACTATCGCTCGAACTTTCCGAAAGGTGACTGCGAATTATTTATGTCGATTCTACGGCGAGACATCCAGGGTAGCCGACGCACAGCTACGGACTTGGGTAGTACCTCTAGGGGGCGAGTCGGCGAAGCGTGGCCCCCCGCTGAATAACTCGGGTGGCGCCCCTTCGTTGACATTTCGGCTCGCAAAAAAAAAAATTGAAGCGAAGAAATAGTTTGCTTATTTCAAAGAGACGAAAACAAGAGAGAAAGGGATGCATGATATTACATAAAAATATGTTTTCCACAGTATAAAACAATGCAAAATTTTGTGGAATTGCATACAAAAAAAATCCGATACTTTTTTTAAATAGAAAAACAAGTTATTTCTTGTTGTTTGTAAAAAAAACTTGAAGGTGATATAAATTTGACGTCTTCTCATGAATAGATATGTAAAGACTCAAATTTTACTGTAATTAAATGCGATGTGCATGCACCGTGAAGCTAGCGCCAGACTATGCGCGTATTCGTAATTCGCGATTCGTGAACGGTATAAAGAAATCTGATTGGTTGAATTTGACGAATCTTCCATCCACACTATTCACGAATTATAAACGAATCGCGAATACGCGCATAGTCTGGCGCTAGCTTGATACATACTCGCAGATTAAAGATTCGTGGTGATGATTTAGCGATTCGAGTATCGCAATTAATATTTTTTATTTTGTTCGGCAAGTTGGAGGAATGAAATGTTTGCGGTGCGTGTGTAAAATTCTTCAAAAAGTTGTTAATGCCTAGCATAATGCTGCACTTTGTATAAACAGATATCTCCGCTTCGTTCTGTAAACAATTTGCATATTTCAGAATGAGCTCTAGTACATAGTTGGAAAATTTGGCTTAAATTTAACTTTTTATTTATACCGTATGTGTCCCAAACAGTCCACACAAATTTTTATATTAATTTAACATAATATGGATATGTTAAATGATGACACTAATACTTTGTTAATATTTCAACACAAAATGAATACAAACTTCATAGTAATTTGAAATAAATTTTGTGTAAAATATATTTTTAATGATAAAATTAACTTGGAAAAATGTTATTGACAGTCTATAGTCGCTCTCACTTCTATTATAAAATAAAATCAACATTTTTTTTTGTAAATTTTAATAGATAAATTCAGTCACTAATAGGGAACATATATATATCTATTGTGTAAAAGTAAAATGTGCACATTGTGCTATTTTTACACTTTTTTCAGTTGTTTTAATAATTTAACATTTAAGTTCAATTAAGACAACAGCAATATGTTAAATTAACACATGAATGTATTAAATTTTTAACACAAAAATTTGTATCGACATTTTTCTAACAAGAAAACATAAATTTTCCAACTAAATATTTAAAAAAGCATTTGATATTTTCTGATCCTAAATTATAATCAATTAGCAATCAATTTTAATTAGTTATAAAAAAAATATTGCATAATATAGCAAATAACCTTTCAAAATCTCGATCCTTGAAGCAAAATGGGACGAAAAATAAACAAACAAACAAAAGCAATAATAAATTCGCATGCTCGCACGCGAATCCGAAACGTATCAAAATGTTAACGGTGTTGAAAAATAGAGAGAGACGTGCGCAAAAATACGTACAGAAAGGACAAAATACAAACGAATAAATTGCACGTCGAAAAGTCTGCAGAAACATCGTAGAACGATCGTCGCAGCACGCTCGTTGATATTCCACGCGTTCGTACGATGCCGCGTTATTCCCGCTCGTGCACGTCGGTTGAATAAAAAGAAGGTAGAACGATTCGACTTGTTTTGCGCTCTATTGTCGTCCTATACCGCACATACAATACAATTCACGTACAATTTAATACTGCAAAAGTATAATTTATTTATATTTTCTTAATATTTGCTACTTTATATATGTGCATATATAAAAACATTTTTATGAATATATATATATATGAAATATATAAAATATATTATTAAAAGAAAAGAAATCTTAATTTATATAAATATATTAAATAATATACTTTATGTATAATGATTTGACTAACATAATATCGTTTTAAGAGTAAAAAGATAATAATATAAACACATTTTATTTTCGCTGTGGTATTAAATATTGCGGTTGCGCGCGTTTCTTTACAAACAGTTTTGTTGAAGAGTAATAATTTACTGCCGCGGAATGCAACGTATTCTCGCGCTTGTTCTGTGCATTCGCAATGTGAATCGTGTTAACAAGACATAAGTATCCAAAAGGCGGCCCTGACCGAAAGAAAGAGATGCAAAGTTCGCGGGACTCGTACGTTTGATATTCCGCACGTGCGCTCGATCTCGCCGCACCGCGTTATTTCAACGGAATCGTGCATCGCCTTATTGCTTGAAACGTGCTCTACGACTCGTTGTCCGATAACGCGTGCTGCCACGCACGTCGCCGTTTTACTTTGTATCTGCCGAGGAGAAGTGTCTCGTTCTCCTCGTACGTCTTTGGGCTTCGATCGACCTTCGTTCCGTCTTCTGTTTTGTTATTAATTCCGTCGCGCGTTGAGAGAAGCGTGTCGAATAACCGGTTTCAGATTTATGTATATGTGTACGATCTCTTAATTTCATATTCATGAACGATTCACCAAAGTAAAATCGAAAAATCAGAGAAAGAGAATCGACAAATATCTTTGTTTTATTCTGCTTCATCTCAATTTAAAAAGTGTGCTTGCACAATTCTTAAATATAATTCTCTCGATTTTCCTCTATTTTTAACGTATACTTAATCGTGTAATTAAATATTGAATATTGATTGGAAAAAAAGCGAGAGAGAGAGAGAGAGAGCACTGCATAATATATGATTTTTCAATTAAAATTTTTTTCCACAAAAATAATTAGCAATCTTTTTCTGATTCTCGTCGATTGTGCGAACCATCATTGGAAAAATTAACAAGGATGTGTTCAGAGAGAAATGCCTCTCTATCTCTCTTTCTCGTTCGTCGAGGAGAAAACGATTAAGATTGATTGCTACCACGATGTAGCGTTTAAGACGGATCGCGGGAAGGAATGATCGAGGATTGAAAGACGAGCATTGAAATTCTCAACCACGCTTCTCACACGTGGGTGTCGGGCCCGAAATTGATGTACATATATTAATGATGCCGATAGCACATATAAGGATCCGTCTCCACCCCTGAGACCCGAATCCTTTGTTGCAGGTTTTGATGCGAGGGGAAGTGAAGGAGAAAATATGCCGGGTCTGGACGTTCTTTTGACGCGTTTCTCTCTCTTTCTCTTTCCCCCTTTTTCTAAGCTTGTCAAACGGTGACCTTCGCCGCGCGGCGATAAACCGACCGGTTGCGTAGGAAGATCTATAATTATCGTGATTATTTTTCTCTCGTGTCTACAACACGGACTAACGTTTATTAGCTCATGCCATTCCGTTTTCATTAGATTTGCAGTGGAAATCGCACGAATATCTGAGACTTTTAGAACGAAATTCAAAGCGGTACGATCTATATTCGTGCTGAAAATTTCATAAAATAAGATATAAAAGTGTCGCACGCGTCATTTAACAAAGTCTGCGAAGAAACTTTCGTGAGATTTATCCATTGTCGAGCTCGATGGCTCGTAGTTCATATTGATTTCTCGGTCACCCTATAGATAACGAAGCCCAGCTCGAGCAGGCACCGCCATGGGGGTCAGCACGCGACCAGCTGTCTCTTGAACAGGGGTTACGTCGGACACCATGAAAAAAGGCTGACAGCAGGGGTGAGGCTGTTTAATGAAGGCACCATGATGGCGTGAGGTCAATACACTCTAAAGCTCTCTCCAGTCTTTCCGGCACTTGACTCGAAATTTTTCGGCTCTAAATTGGACGACGGTCGAATCGATCCGATTGAAAGACCTCATCGTTGTTGAAACACGAAAATCACGTGACTCTCGCGATTCATTTAAAAATCTGATAGTTTTAGCACGACTTTAAATCGATCAATTTGAAAGCTTTACGATAAGCTGTCATCGCGATTGATGTCACGCGATATCGTATCTTTTAAAATGGATGATCCGCATTTATATATCGCGCTGATACTTCAGGTCTTACACTGATTGTTTATTGAAGATGAAAGGAGATTTGTTTACACAAGAGCGATTAATATTGTACGCGGGGATACGAGAAAGTCTCGTCTCGTGTATGTTACGGCCATTATTAATAGCCACACGTGATTCTATATCGACGCTATTTTCAGAAGATATAATCGGTTATTCGACGATGGCAAGGTCGATTTTTCTCGTTCGACCCTGCGCTTTTATCGTCGCTAAGCACGAAATCCGGTGACTGCGGTAATGGAAATAGTTAAAATGGAAGGCCTTCTAGGAATTCTAAGCGTATGCACCGGTGTGATTGTAACGACTCGACGGTAATTCTGCCTCATTACCGCTCGGTTTAAGTACTTTTAAGTGGCCGGACAACAAAACGAAATAAAATAACCGCGCTAAATTAGTTATTAATAGATGACAGGATCACAAAAGAATATTATGTCTTCTGAAATAAATGTTAATAAAGCAAAGAAGACACATGACAAACATATATTGAGTTGGACGGAAAGTTTGTGCCATTCTTTCGGTCTTCATCTGTTAGTAAAAAACGGCACGAACTTTCCGTTCAATCCAATATAAACTTCCCAGAAGCCAAAACTCCATCAGTTCCACTTTTTATACTCTGTTAAGTGGAATCAATGTATTATCACTGATAAGCAGTGGTTTCAGATATAAGTATAGCACTGCAAACAGTGACACCTTATTGAAAAAAATTAATTAGTGGTAGTGACTGATTTTTCAGTGAGTCATAATCAATAAAACAAGACAGAGGAGTAAAGTATAAATATTTTCCTGCTTTAATCAAAGGCACATTAACTAAATCAGTTTAAGAGAACAAATTTTTTAATTTTAATACCAAAGCATATGTTCTGGTATTAAAATTAAGAAAGGACTCCGATCGCCAGCATTAATATTATCCGAAGTGATATTTATGTGATCTTAACAATGCTATTTAAAGTCACACTAACATTTGCTATTTAATGCGCTACTTAAAACTCTACAACTTTTATTTGAAACATTTTTTCAAATCTCGAGAATATAGCATTTTTGAGAAAAATATTTCAAATAAAAGCTATAGGGTTTTAAAGTGGCGTATTAAGTAACAATGTTAGTGTGACTTTAAATAGCTTTGTTAACGTCACGTAAAAATCATTTTCGAGTAATATTAATGCTGATGGTACTGTACCTTTCAAGCCTGATAACTTGAAAAATATTTAATGGAAAAGAACTTTGTTATAGTGTTTTGAAAAGCTCTTAAGGTAAGCTACAAAAATATGCAATCAAAAATGGGGCTTTCCATTAAAACATTTCAAAGTGATCTTTACGTGACCTTGACAACGCTATTCAAGGTCATAATAATATTGTTATGCGTCACATAAAATCCTACAACTTTTATATGGAACATTTTTTTCTAAAATGCGTATTTTTCGAAATATTAAGGAGTTCCAATACTTCTTGTATACCCATATAATTCAGAAACTGAACATAGAAAGGTTCTGACATTTTTTATCAGGGACGCAAAAACTATAACAAATCACAAATTCAAGCAAATTAACCGAAAGCTTATATAACATAAAGATCGCCTAGATCATTATTATTCCTGAACATTTGCGTAGCTATATGCAAAAGTTACCTTATCACAACATGCTCTCACCCTTTAGATATACTTCTTACGTAATTCTGGCGGACATGGTGGAAGGACCGAGGTAGTATACTGCTTAAAAATAAGCCGATGAATAAGACTCGCCACACACGGTTGCGCGGTGTCAACAGAAGGGATTTATTGTGAACGCGTTGCTTTTCGAAGAAAGTCTAGTGACATAACATTATGCAATTCGTTATCTTGCACGAGCTAAACGTTAATACCGGTGCAAATTCCACGATTCTTGGAAAGCGTAGTGTTAAGAAATAATCGCGGAAGAAATTTTCGTTCATTAACACGATGGAAAAATCGCAAATTTATTTAATTAAATTTATTTATTGGAATAATACTGGTAAAAAATATATTTTGCGCATTGCTGCGTCGTTTATATAGTACTTAGTTTGCAAATGCAAATTCAATTCTGTACACTAAAAAAAATGTACTAAATCCAAACAAATTATTTTTTTATTTAAAAAAATTATTTATTTAAATACTTGCAAAGAAATTAATTATTTGAATCAAACAGCAGATATTATATATTTGAATTAGTAAAATAAAAGCAAAATATGCTTTTATTTGCAAATAAAAAAATTATATTATATTTTTTATCATATTAAATTACTATTTTAAATAATTTATTTTATTTTAAAAATTATAATTTTTATTACATGTGCAAATAATAATGTATTTAATATAATAAATTTTGTAAATACTTTTGTAAACAAAATATATATTTATTTATGTAAAAAATCAGAATTAATATAAAATGTTTTTATTTGATTAATAAAAAATTTATTTTTAGTATGTGAAAAGATTCATAAGATAGGTCGACCCATATGATATCAAGATAATGAAACTGGGGACTGGGGACATGATTCCGCGAGAGTCGGGAAGAAAAAGGCGAGAAAAAGTACGATCGTTGGCGAGAACGACGAGAAGCGAAGGAAGAAGACTCGGGAACCGCCCACAACACATATACACAGACGCGGTTCTCAGCTTCTTTCGACGTTTCTGTCTGCCTGTGCCTGCGAACCATAAAATCGCTAACGCCTCGCAAACTTTCGTCCACATGCTTCTCGAGAGTTATTCGTGGAAAAACATCCCGCGAAGTCACGTTGCTCGAGATCGTTTTCGGTAGACATAATGAATTATTTAAATTTAATCAACAAGAGATCGCAAGAGATATATTTGTCAGGCAATTATCTAAATTGTTTCTGCGTATATCATATGTGACAAATATGTAATATGTAAGAAACTTGTTTAGACATTAAAGAACAGCGCAAAAAGATCTACGATGACAAAACGAAAATTTATTCCGCCTTATTTTGTTATTGCGCCGTAACATTAATTCGCTTCGCGAAGTATAATGCGTAGTTACGTATCCATCTGTTCTTAGTGATCGCGCATTCAGGCGATGACTAAAATGATTGATCGGAAATCGCGATATACGTTGCAGATTAGTGGAGATGAATGTCTACCCAATGTCCCAGCGCTTTTAATTCCATATATAGCGCTTATGCAATGTTTAAGCGGTAACGCGATAATGCGAGAGCCTTAAATAAGTTCTCCTCGCGAATGTAATAATACTCTTCTCGCGAAGAGAACTTGAAAACAATTTCTCGTAAGAAACGGTGTGTCCTCCTACGTGCTCTTTAACGATAGTATTGATAGCGAAAATAAGGATTTGAGAGGCAACAATGGACCACTTTCACCATTGTCCCGAGTCACCATTATCGCCGTTGCACAAACATACGCCTTTAATAGACGAATTAATAGACGAGTTTCAATATCGTTAATAAACACATAGCCGAAGATAGAAATTTATCAATATATAATAAAAGTATATGTAAAATTAATTATTATATTAAAAATATTTGTAACATTCATTTAAAATTACGATACATATTGTTCTTTTTTTTTATTAAAACACAGTATCTAGCAATATTATTAAACATTATCCATTGACTCTCCTGATTTGCTGGAGCACATCAATCTATGTGTTCCTGATAAATCACTTAGCATGATCAATTATTCTTTGTTGAACGTCATCGCAAATGATTTTCGGCGTATATTGAGTTTTTTCACGAGTCCAATTTCAATTAAAATAATTCTTCCTCGGTATTTAGTATAATATCTTATTTAAATGTTACTATTTTATTTAATTATGTAATTATTCTTAAGTTGTGATTTTCTGTTGTTATTTTTTCCGCTTGATATATATCAATCTGATGTCTATTCTTATTAAAGATGTTTTGGTTGTACAATAGTAGCAAAAAATTAACAATTTTGTCAAAATTGAAAAATATATATATTTCTTACGTTTATATTGTTTGAAGAATCAAATAAATAAATCCAGATTATAAAAGCAATTAAAATACATATCACAAAATAATATGGTTTTAACGCCTTCGTAAAAGAAAATAGTTGTAATTAATATTTTTCCTAATTTATGACTAACACTTTTGATCATAAATATCTCTTGAAATCAATTGAATCAAAGAAACAAAAAAAAACGAGTAATTTGCAGAAAGAGAGAGAGAGAGAGAGCTAGAGATAATATTTTTCTACAATTTTCAGTAAATAATCTAAATAAAGTTTTGCACAAATATTAGAGTTTTCTTAATATATGTGAAAATTTTTATTTTGTTGGCAATATTTTTTCCTTGTCAAATTTGTCAGCACGTGCTATAATACGCGGTTTTCCATAAGAATCAGTAATAACTTTAAACTTAAATAATTTCCAAACCGTTAAGAGAATTGTATTTAGGTTTTGCACAAATATTCAGAAGAAATAGTAGAAAAGAATATTCAGAAGAAATAGTCTACGAAATTTTCATGCTTTTGTCAATGTTTTGGTATATGACACATACATACTTAATTGTCTGTACTAAAGGGTTTTTCCTGTTGGATTAAATAAATAAAATAATTAATTAATTAATTAATTAATTAATTAATTAATTAATTAATACAATAATTTTCTCCAATTTTTTAAATAATTTGGAACACTGAATCTAGAAAATGCTATCTTTTTAATTTCAATATTTCTTCCTCACATTCTTTTAAAAAAGTGAATTAAGAATCATTATAAATTCTATTACTTTGCTACCCCACAAAACAAACATAGAAATTTAGAATTTCTAATTCGTCATTTTTGTCATCTTATAATATTCTCAAATTAATCGATTGCACTGTGTTAATAGCTCTCAGAAGATTCGGTAATACTGCTTTAATTAGCATCTTAGAGTGAGCCGTTTTTTTCTTTAAAAGTCGAGAACACCTTCACGCGCGATGTATAGCGAGTAGCCTTCGCATAATGCGTAATAGGAATAATGCGCCTTCACACGAAGAGCGCGCCATGTGGATTATGTGGATACGAAACGGTGACCCTGGCTCACTGACCCTTTTAACCGGAGAGCCTTCGCATCGTGTCTCTCGTAAACATTGGATTCGATGTTGCAATCTCAGCGGCAGCCTCGCGGCCACTCTCGTCCTTTTCTTTCTTTAACCCAGCGCGTTGTAAGCGAGACATGACGCTTAGTGCGACTAAAAAGCGATTAAAAATAGACATCTAGCAAAACAACAATTGCCGCGATAGATCGCATTCTTACGTTATCGCGTTAATTTCACTACTAAAACTATTATGGAGATCAATATCACACACACATACACTCTACAGAATGTTGGTTTTATCTTCAGAATTTTTTTCAATTTTATATTTTATTTTTGAATTTTTTCATAAGGATGCCAATTATGTCATCAACAGTTCTGCAATTATAAATGTTTGAAGAGCAAAGAAATTTTATAAATTAATTTTTATATCAAATACACAAGATATAATATTGTGTATAAATTTTATTATTCGGACTTTGGATTCTCTTCTTTCTCTCTCTTTTTCTTTGAAAAGTATAAATATATATCCACTGTATCACTTTTATCTTCAGATCATTTGTCACACATCTTCAACTAAAGATGTATCGTTTCTCTCTTGAGATTTTGAGATTTGGGTCTTCAATTATAGAATGTTAGTTCTTGATTAACGCAGCTAGTATTTTAGCTTTATTCATGTACGTTATCTCCATAAATTATGTGGTCGAAAGTCACAAACATGGAACAAGCATGTTTGCAGTGGTTTGGTGATCCCTTTGACGAAAGGGGAGAGAAAGAGGTGACAGCGGAGCTGACAAGAGGGAAGACACCGGGCAAAACCCTTCGGGCCGAGGGTTTCGGAAATTCGGCACCGCGCCAATTTTCCAAAAACGGAACGGTGACTAAGTCCTCGCCGCGTACACGGCCAATCGCGGTCCAAGTTCAATTTTAGCACTGCCAATCGCGTGCCACCTGCCTCGTGGGAATTGCCACCCCGAGCGTCAACAACAACGCTGTTGCTCTCTCTGTCTCGCGATTCTCCATCTGTATTATCCCTATCTCCTCCTTTTCTTCTTCCGTTGAAAAAGCGCCAAAACACCGTGTCCCATCGTTCGCTGCTTTATGTTCGCTGTCAGATTGAGTATTAAAACACTTTCATCTTCCAATATCTGGAAATGCGAGAAAATTGCATAACGCAAAACTCGCCACGAGTGACTTTCAAACTAATCGGACTCGATGATCAATTGAACATGGCTAAGCGAGAAGAGAAACTGGCTATTAACACGAAGTGGGATTGAATCTGGTCGATAAATGCAATATGTAATTATCATAGTTTGCATAGTTATGATAATATTGCTTTGAATTGTTATTAATTTCCCGGTTATAAGTTAGTCGAAATAAAAGATTTCAAGATATCAAAATAAGTGATATCAAATAATATTTTTCATCAAGAATAAAAATGAGCGATATATTCTCAAGTCTTATAAAATTAAAATATACATAATCAAATTATTATTATTATTCAAATTATATTATTGTATTTAGATAATCTTATCCGCGATATAAGATTTTGTATAAGGCTTTCGAGCATGAAAGAGAAGCATGAAGTAAAGGGTAATAATATTGATCGCCCGACGATTTTATCGGCGTATTCCTTTCCCCCGGCAGCCGATCGATCTGTCTCTATTAATCTCGAACACCTAGTCTAGCGTGGGTGCTAGCCATGACCCTCCATACCCTGTTCAGTGATCGCTTTCAGAGACCAAAACGATTCTAAGACTCGTTCGAAAAGCATCGTCCTAAAAAATCATCGACCTATTTAAATCGAAGCTCGATTGTTCAAGATCAACTTTTTTATTCCGTTCTTTCAATGTGAATATAAAATATCAATATTTAATATAAATTGAATATAAAATGTGAATAAAAAATATCATTATTTAATATAAATTGAACAGTCAACCATTTTTCAATGTCAAAATGAACAGAACAAGCCACACTTATTGTTACTTGATATTATTATTTTAAATAAATCTCCAATTTATATTAAATATCTATGTTTTGTTATTCGTTTGTATTTGATTTCGAAAATGTATATAAATTTTTTACAAATTATAAAAATCTAAATCATGGAATGTAACAAAAATTTATTTTGGATATTTACTTGAATACTCTTTGTATGTGTGATAAAATTATGAAACGCATCCTTTAATGTTTCCCCCTTATGAACATGGATAAATATCGTCGAATATAGACATATAGCATAAATATTTAGGCTGTATAGATGACAGCGACTCTGTTTTACCACAACGATTCTTTTAGCAAATATAAACCGAGCTCGGTGACGGATTCGTTTAGTGTCGAAATGCAAAGTCGCTAGCACAGACGTCTGGAACGTTTAAATAAATGTTCGTGAATCTCTACCCGATTTTTTTTTCGCCATGGAATCGATTATCTATTATCCATTAAGAAAGCGTAGACATTCAATATTTTTGCAAGCGTTGAACGACAGCAAATATAATCTCCATTTTTCTAACAACGAAAAATATGAGTTTCTTTGCACGAGAAATCGTGAAAAATCGTTCTTTTATTCTGAAATTTTTAATAAATGACAATAAACTTTCAGTAATATACAATATGATAATAATCATGCAATAAAAACACAGAAAATAAAAATATATATAAATTGTCTCACGTAGACAAATTGAAGAATATCTTATAGATATATAAATGTGCGAATTAAAAACTGATCTTTCCTTAACAGATATTTCATTACTTCATTTTTTTCTTTTAATCTTTTTGATAAAAATAAAAATAATTAGTGAATTCTTTGATATAAATAGAATCATTTATCGGTTTATATCACGAGATATACGAAATCAAAAGGAATCGAGGATCAAAATCGGAGTATGGAATGATTGACGGTCCTCTTAAAGAAGTATTTTAAATGCTAGTCAAAGAGCTCATACACGAGATTACGCGAGGAAGGACAAAGAACCCCCATAACGAGGCAAGACTGTGTACATTAAACAATGCTTTGTTTTATTGCCACGGAAACGGTTCATTGTCGTCACGACTCGGCGAGCAAGGCTCTCCTCTTCCCCTCCTATCTCTCTTTCTATTTTTTCCTCTATCTCTATCTTTCTCTGACGCTATTCTAGGGGATAACGAATTTACTGTAAAACTGTTCCCGGCAAGACAAATGGATCCTGCTTGTTGAAATTACAATATGAATCGCGCGCCCACCTTTTCGAGGAAGATCGGTGGGAAGGAGGGAGAACGTCATTTATGGCTTCTTAAGCAACACACAGCCTTTACCTATTCACGAACCGTACAACGAGCTATTTGACAGGTATCTGAATAAATTTATGGAGAAAAGTCGGCGTGTGTTATGTTACTATATACGTGGCAGAAACAAATGCCGCGGGTCACGCATTGCTCGATGATCCTGTTGCAGCTGAAAGCGTGAAATCGTAGCATCCGTTTATAACGCAACAAGATTTAGAGACATGTTAGCTTTACTCATTCATTAAAGAATAATACGCTCTATTACGATTCAAGTCCCGATCAAAAGCGCTACATTGTACAAAAACAAATCAAACAAATTAGAGTTGTGACTTAATCCATTTTTTACAGTTCTCTTTCTCTCTCTCTCCCTTTACCTATTCACGAACCGTACAACGAGCTATTTGACAGGTATCTGAATAAATTTATGGAGAAAAGTCGGCGTGTGTTATGTTACTATATACGTGGCAGAAACAAATGCCGCGGGTCACGCATTGCTCGATGATCCTGTTGCAGCTGAAAGCGTGAAATCGTAGCATCCGTTTATAACGCAACAAGATTTAGAGACATGTTAGCTTTACTCATTCATTAAAGAATAATACGCTCTATTACGATTCAAGTCCCGATCAAAAGCGCTACATTGTACAAAAACAAATCAAACAAATTAGAGTTGTGACTTAATCCATTTTTTACAGTTCTCTTTCTCTCTCTCTCTCTCTCTCTCTCTCTCTCTCTCTTTCTCTCTCCTATATTTTTATAAAAAATTTTATTATTTATCAAATTTTTTTCTGTTTACATTATTATTTTACAAGCAATCTCCTTTATTATTTTATACGCAATGCTGTGACATATCAGAAATTAAACTTAATTTCGACTGGACGTAAATTAGTGTGAACTTATACTAACGGCTTGATCCTTATTCGAGGACCCAATAAACGGTTTGCGTTTCGAAAGAACCATTGAAGATGGCTATTGGTTTGTCGGCGAAATTTACGAACGGTACATCCGTTCCCGCCCACTCTTCCTCGCCTTTTACGCATGTACGCAAACAAACCCACGTAATGCGATTAATTCGACGACATAGGCCGAAGATCGTATACGGTTTCGGCCGTTAAATGCGAGGAAGCGGATTCGAGTGGGCCTTGCCATTTTTATCCAACGGGTTCGACGGATCCCCGCGCGTTTCACGCATATTAATCAGGCGAGTGACATAAGGCGATTATCTACCGCGGTGGAACAACGATCTTGTACAGCGAGCGTCTATCAACAATTGCTCCCGGAAATAATCTGTCTCGTAATCGCGCGTATCCTATATTTATAAAGCGTATTTATACCCATAAAAAACGGAGTCTTAAAATTTTTTGAAATACCAATAGAAATTTTCATATTTATTAGTTCTAAACTTAAAAAAATTAATCAAAGTTAAAGGCGAGATTTATATCAATTTTCTTTACAATTAAAATTTAATTTTCTCTTTCTTATATTACTGTGTGTGTGTTTGAATTTTGATAATTATTTTATATATTATATGTATTATGTAATATATTAATGTATATAAAGGTATATAAGAAATATACATATTTATGTTACGTAAATTAAACATAGTCACTTAAACGCAAAGGGTTAATTCTAAGACATACCTTTGAAAATGTGCAGTGTTTTTATTTTTATTCTTTATTATTTCTACCTTCTATATAAATTTTCTTTCTTTCCTTTAATCTTCATACTATAATCTAAAGCTTTACCTTATGTTTCTCGCAAATTATTGTTTTCACGTAATATCCCCCGACTTGTAATTTCGCGACTCGGGATATTTAAACGAGCAATAAATCCCGCTCGCGGAAGCGAGGATGCGAAGAAGAATCCGTAGCCTTCAGGATACGCGAAGACAGATTGCCGCATTGCGATCTAATCGACATTGTTTCACGCCTATTTTCACGATCCTAGGTAAGGTAAGGTGAGGTTGGCTGACGTCACTTAAACGCCGATCGTGTCGGCTTTCTTCCATTTGCCTACTAATAACAATGCAATATGCAGCGAGACACGATAATTCCACTATATTTCTCATATTTCCCTCCCGCACCTCCTCTCTCTGGCGCACCTTCCGGAGCATTAAATAGCACTGTATGCAAAGTGATTCGACTATGAAATCATTTTGTCGCTCGAAGGGATTCGAAAATAATTATAGTGACAATCGAATCTCCCGTGATTGGCTAATGTATCAATTTACATCTGGCGAAAAATTGCACCCGGGATTAGAAATGTCGTGCATTTTGTTATTAATTATTGTGGATTAATTGAATATTCAAGTAACAATGCAATCGATCTACGATCTACGATCTTTGTTAGATCGTAGTAAGATAACTGCATCGCAATCGCAATAAAGCGCGGGTAATGGAAAAGAACGCCTAGCGCGGTTGGTATCGAGGATAAACGATTCCAAGATTGATCTGAGAAATCATTTAGCGCTCAGGGACACCTCGACGATAAGTCGAATAGACACTCGTCATCGTCGATTTCGAGGCAAGCGGATTTTATGCAAAACGCACGCGATAAGATCGCCCGACGATCTTGGAGTAATAATCGCCGTCGGCGTTTCTCCTCATCAACGATTCTTTTGCATATTTTCTTGAAGTTCCAGCTATCGCCTCTCAAGATATATTTTTTCATAAATTTGAGACATAAAAGCAAAAGCTTTACACAAATGAATACAAGATACAATATGATTGAAGACAAATTAATTGCTTGAATATGCAAGAGTTGCAAATGAAGATAAAATAGAAAATCTTGTAATAAAATAAATGAGATATGAAAGCAAAAGCTTTATACATAAATAAATATAAGTACAAAATATAATATGATTGAAGACAAATTAATTGCTCGGATATGCAAGAGTTGCAAATAAAGATAAAATAGAAAATCTGTAAATAGCTGATCGTCGATTGATATAGAAAGGACCGGTAAAAATTTATAAGCGGGTGAGTCAATCGCCGCTCTCGGGGGGATTCGAAACAGTCATCATCGATGATCTAGATTTCTAGGCGTCGTTCGTTTATGCAAATCATTATGCCAGATAGTACATCGATCTTACGTCTTACATCGATCATTGCGCACCCTTCGCGATCGCTCGCTCGCTCGCGCGCATTCCTCTCCATTGAATCAGCGCTGATAAATAATCATTATATGCGAACGCGCACAACCATATGGTATTGTTTTCATAAGATATTGCGGCGAAGTAGTGGTAGTCATCAACAGTAAAGTAGTAAAAATAAAGGATGTTAATACAAAGATGAGTGCATAAAATACTTCGCTTTGTTACCATTCGACGTGTACTCTCTGGTTTTCCACGAATAAAACAATCGCACTCGGGATGTATTTTTTCTGCTCTGACATTCCGTCGATTATTGTTCTGGGAAATTGTAAGATGAAGTCGAGATGAAGTCGACAATAATCAATACTCTTTTATCATACATCAGGATAGCTATTAAGGATATTTCAACAGTACAATAGTATCACAAAATAATATGGTTTTTAATGTCTTCGTAAAAGAAAATAGTTGTAATTAATATTTTTCCTAATTTATGGCAAAAACTTTTAATTGTGAATATCCTCTGAAATCAACTACAAGAAACAAAATAAACGAGTAATTTGCAGAAAGAGAGAGAGAGAGAGAGATAATATTTTTCTACAATTTTTAGTAAATAACTTTTAAATGAGTAAATAGATTTAAATCATATTTTGCACAAATATTTATTAGAGTTTTCTAATGTGAGAATTTTTATTTTGTTGGCAATGTTTTTTCCTTGTCAAATTTGTTAATAAGTGCTACAATACGCGTTTTTCCATAAAAATCAATACTAACTTTAAACTTAAATAATTTCCAAACCGTTAAAAGAATTGTGTTCAGGTTTTGTATACAGATAGAAGAAATAATAGAACAGTCTACGAAATTGTCATGCTTTCGTCAATGTTTTGATATATGACACATACATCCTAAAGAGCAAAAACACAAGTTATAAGAAATTTTTGTCGTTGTTTGTATTCTTAACATATGATATGATAAAATAATGTAAGAAATTAATCGCGATTTATTTTCCTTTATCATTTGTCTTATTTTCCTTTGTAATACAAGAAATTAAAATAGCGCTTATTTTACCTTTTCTCATCAAAACTGCTTTCATCAAAAATCGTGGTCCTTTACAAAATTGCTTCGTTCATCCGTTCTATGAATTGTGTAACATCCTATGTATACTCTCTCGACGCACGTGAATGTTTCAAGCATGTCGTAACATCTTCTTGATTAAAAATAAAAGTTGTTATTAACCTATTCTCGTGGAAAAGCTCAAAATGTTGTGCAATTTAACGCGAAGAACAGCAATGTAGGTCGAAGAAAACAGTAATCCTCGAAGGATTAATTAATTATGCTGACAATGAGACTTATGCTTGGAATAATTAACGATCCTTTTATGGTTTAAAAAGTTTGCAAAATTTTTAAAAAATTATTTGATTTTAAGATTTTAATATAACTACTGAATAGATTAATTTATAAAATTGAAAATAGAATAGAATAAGATAAAAATAAAGATGTATATATATATATATATATGTATATTAAATACACATAACATTTATAATAAAATTTTATGTATATATTTAATAATTTATATGTATTTTAATAACGTATGTAAATAAATTTATTTGAATATTTTGATATTATAATTTATTTACAACAGATTTTTAATTAATTTCATCATTATTATTCTAATCCCGCATAAATATATTTAACTTCGTTGATATAAAGGTTAATAAAAAAACTAACTTTAAACTTAAATAATTTCCAAACCGTTAAAAGAATTGTGTTCAGGTTTTGTATACAGATAGAAGAAATAATAGAACAGTCTACGAAATTGTCATGCTTTCGTCAATGTTTTGATATATGACACATACATCCTAAAGAGCAAAAACACAAGTTATAAGAAATTTTTGTCGTTGTTTGTATTCTTAACATATGATATGATAAAATAATGTAAGAAATTAATCGCGATTTATTTTCCTTTATCATTTGTCTTATTTCCCTTTGTAATACAAGAAATTAAAATAGCGCTTATTTTACCTTTTCTCATCAAAACTGCTTTCATCAAAAATCGTGGTCCTTTACAAAATTGCTTCGTTCATCCGTTCTATGAATTGTGTAACATCCTATGTATACTCTCTCGACGCACGTGAATGTTTCAAGCATGTCGTAACATCTTCTTGATTAAAAATAAAAGTTGTTATTAACCTATTCTCGTGGAAAAGCTCAAAATGTTGTGCAATTTAACGCGAAGAACAGCAATGTAGGTCGAAGAAAACAGTAATCCTCGAAGGATTAATTAATTATGCTGACAATGAGACTTATGCTTGGAATAATTAACGATCCTTTTATGGTTTAAAAAGTTTGCAAAATTTTTAAAAAATTATTTTATGTAGAGATTTTAATATAACTACTGAATAGATTAATTTATAAAATTGAAAATAGAATAGAATAAGATAAAAATAAAGATGTATATATATATATATATATGTATATTAAATACACATAACATTTATAATAGCATTTTGAATAAGAAATGACTAGATGTGATGGTAAAAAAAAAACGTCCGAGGCCGCAAAGTCCATCTGTATGGCGCCTGCATCTTGAGAATCGCGGTGCAAATTAATAATAGGCGCAATCGTCGCGCTCGCTATTGAGATCATCGGCCTTGGCACGTTTTCTTTTAAGGATCAACCGATTAAGGTCCGCCTCGTGGTGTTCGCGCGCCGCTCGCGTCGTTCTCCTACGAATTCGCGGAAATTATAATGCTGCACATTACACATTATCAAACAAATCGCGCATTATGCAAAAATGCAAATTGACATCCAGCTGCGAGCTCTCAAGGGAAACACCGTCGTGTATGCGCGACTTTTCCTTTTCACTCACGCGCTATCTCTCGTGCGCCGTTTTTGCGTGAAATCGCGAAATTACGTTCTGTTACGGACTGATTAGAACCGACGCGATAACGATCGCATCGTAATATCGGATGAAAGAGATAGGGTCCAAAGGTCGCGGCTACAGAGAAATCAAAATTAACAAAAAAAAAAAAAGAATTATTTTACGTCTAAGGGAAAAATTAAACATTATCATTTATAGGTCATTTTACTTTAAATAAAAAAACGATATTTTCTTTACAGTTGGAACTCTTTTCTCTATTGAAGATCGTTTGAGGATGATTTTACAAGTACTATTGCTAACTATATTATTATTATTATTATTTTTTTTTTTTGTAAATTAGTTTCATACATATCCTTGTACATGTAAAATATTCAGTTACATCGCAGAATTAGATTTATTTTAGATCGAGCGTTATTATGCATATACATTGTACGGAGCAAAGAAAGAGAAATGAGAATGGAAACCAGCATATAATAACGGTGATTTCAACTAAAAACAAGGACCTTGTGCCGATCATCGCATTTCCGTTGTAGAAACGTACGTATCATTTTTGCACGTGTCTATGTAACATCGAAATCTGAATCCAGCTAAATGAGATAACGGGTCTCAGTCCTTGAGCAGAAATCACTGGTGGCGATCGAAAATTCGCCGGTTGAGTGCCACTGACAGCCCGGTAGGATGTGGGAGGCGAATGTCAAGGCTAAACAGTCACAGTGTCCCTCGACCTCCTCGTCCTCCATATCCTCCTCCTTTTTTTCCTCCTCTCGCTTGCCATCCTTCCTCTCCGATTTTGTTTGTACCCCAATTTTCGCCTTCTTTTTAACACTCGTCCTCTCGTCCCCGCGGCCGTGAAAGAGAGAGAGAGAGAGACAGACAGACAGAGAGAGAGAGACAGACAGACAGAGAGAGACAGAGAGAGACGAGCCGTCTCTCTACAGCCCGCAGAAAATAATTTACGAAACAGCCGGCCGTTGTTACGTTCCTGCGGGTTCTCGAGTCTCCTCCTTCTCCTCCTTCTTTTCCTCCTTCTTGAGCCTCGTGAAAAAGAATTCGTAAGAAACGTGCCACACGTATTCTCGCGGTCCACACATGTTCTTCTAAGTATGTGTACAAGGTTATTTAAAAACGACATAACGTGGCGAATAATGATGTGAATAATTTTAATTTTATTTAATTTTAAACAAATTTTAAGTAAAATATTTTATATTAACAAATTAAGCGCAAAAAATGTTAATATATTATATATTCAAAGTCTATGTGTTTTTCATTAATGCAAAATATAATATTATAAAATTAAAACAAATATGAAAGTTTCTTGAAATCAGTTAAACTTTTTGTGAGTTAAAATTCTGATATTTTCTCGGTGTATTAAAATGATTTCTATATTTATTCGCGACAATGGAAATATGATGATTGATGTAGAATGTATTTTACCATAGCTATTATATGGACAATTAAATTCAGCGGGATTATATCACACTTATTCCTTATCGAATATTAATATGCATTAGAAACAGTTGGCAAAACTATTGAATTGCAACATAAAAGCGATTATATAAGTGCAGTAGAAAGAAAATAAAAAAAAAAAAAAAATGCGACATCAACAATGGAGCAAATTTAGTTGCAGTTTGAAATTCGCACGATCGCTAAAAACCACAAGCAATAATTATCATCATTGCGGCGGCTGGACGTGGCAATTACGGGCTCCCCATATAACGGGTAGTCATGGAAACCCCGTCGCCGGGAGCGCAACTTTTTCAAGCCCTTCCAGCATCGTTGGGCGGGCCATCGTTCGGTGTTGGAAATTGCTCTAATAAACTTAGCCGCACTTATACAGGGAAGAGATACGATATGGTGGCGGGGAAAACGAGGGGGCGAGAGATAGAGTGGATGTTTATCGTTGCCGAGAAATCTCATTCTGCTCATTCCCCGATTGTCCTCTGTCTCTCTCTACGAATCGACAAATTACCAGACGTTAACTGGTCCACTTCATTGCGATCGATTATTGCAGTAAAAAATTGAATCTTTTGTAAATAAATAATAAATATACACTTTCTTGTATACTATAATTAAAGAGAATTATAGAATTAATTTGTGCTCTAACGGAAAACAAAACTGCTTTGATACAAAAAATATTTTTGCTTTGTTCTGTTTTCTTTTCAACTTATGTATCTAGGATTAATTCGAAAGATAACCTCTTGGTAAGCCGACCAAGTTTCGTAATCGGCGGAATCTTCCTGCTTTCGAGAAGCCGTTCGTAGACTTTAATATAGGAATCGCCACCGCATTTATTGTAAATTCCGAGAGGGGTCCTGGGTTTACGAATGGGCCGGGGTAAGATATTAAATTACGTTTAATAACATTCAGAACCGGCGAGACGCGCCGCTTAGGTCGAAAGTTACCGCAGTCCTTTGTCGACGACGGCATCGCCTGCCTTCATGCCGTATTTAATTGCACGACTATACACGAGACTGTTTTATGCGTCTCACGCACGATCTACTCATATCGCTCCTGAACATTTTCTATGAGATTATTTGGTTTCTCCATTATGTAACTATAATTCTTTGAAATTTTTATTTGTGTGCGTGTGTGTATATGTGTGTAATAACCACTTAAAATTTTCAGCTTAAATATATCATGATAACAAACAAAAATATATCTTTTATATATGAAATGAGTAGAAAGTGAAATCACGGCTTTTATTACAAATTTTAAAAGCTATAAAGTGAAAGTAAGATAAAACTAACGATGAATCAAAAAATCTCTCCGAATATAATACATATGTAGCAAGAGATAAGTTTTTCCAACTTTCTATGTATACATTCCAGAAATTTTAATGGAATTTCTCTGGAACTATCCATTTATTATCTAAACTATCTCATTTATTTTAGATTTATGGACGATTCTTCGACAATGGGAAAAATATTAACGAATTCATTAGTGAGTTATGAGATAATAAAAATCGATTATTTGTTTTAAGCACTTATTTTTCGAATCTTTTTCGACACATACTATAAAAAATAGAAACAAATTGTAAAATAGAGATAGGAAGAGAAATAAATTCATCGAAGAAATCAGTTCTGAGAAAGCTGGATTATATCAATACGAGCTCGATCTTTCGACTTAATCGCGACGTCGATAAGAACGACAAAGTTAGCTTGATGCTTTCTGGCATGTTCATTACAAGTTATCACATTATAGCGAGATATATTTCGCGCGTGTGTATTGCATTTACAGATAAATCACAGCACAGACTGTTAGATAGATAACCGGCGATAGGCAATCGATGTTTACCATTGATGAATTCGCTAATGACGAATTGGTTAATGACTTCTATCACTATGAATTATCAATAAAAAGATCAATTTTAAAATCTTTTTGGGGATTTTTACAATGGCATTTGTAAACTTAATTTTATTTTTGCACATATTGTAGAACACAATACTTATATTAATAATGCAAACTGCTATGTATCTACTATATTTTTTATTATCTTGTTTCTTAATTTTTTTTAATCAGTTAGTTTCTGTGTCCACAAAATTATAAATTATCTTCAAAAATATTAATGACAAGGAAATGAGATTAATAAATGAATTAATCTAAAGAACACTGAATTTTTTTATTCTTATTTATTCATTTTAATTCTTCTAACAATCTAGAAAAACCTGATTTATATTCTTTCAATAAGAATTTATACATGCCATGTTTATATCACAAAGTTTTTACTTTATCTATTTTTTTGTTTATCTATTTTTATACTTTATCTATTCTTGCAGACTCAATCGCCATCAAAAATAAAAATTCTTGGAATGCGTTCGTGAGCGAACACCCGGTAGATCACGGCACGATTTAATGCGGCAAAGCTGCTTATACTGCTGGTCGCTGGTCGTGCTAGTCGTCGGCAATCATACGGCATTAGCACTTTAACCTACTCGCTCTCCAAGCTCTGGCCATTTTAGTCGGGGAACTCTCGCCACTTCGACAGTCAACAAGACGTAGTTGTTGAAAACGACGTACGAGAGAGCAAGACTAAAAATAGAAAATTGTCGCCATTCGTTACCACATATTTCAATTATTAGGCACTTCGCAAAGAACGCTTATCTGCCACTTGGGCCAAATCTTGTGCGCCTAAGTAAATTTTAATGAATTTTTTTGTTTTACCAAAATTTTAAGTTAATCCCCCCGCTATAGCTAAATTCGCGGCACCTTTATCTTTCTCTTTCTCTCTCTCTTTCTCTTCTCTATGATTTATACATATATTTATAAAAAAAGAACAATATTTGTATAATTCATATATATATATAGAATATTATATATTTGTATAGTCATATACAATATTTACTAAAAAAAAAAAAAAAAAAAAAGATTTGTCCAGTTGCGTTTACACGATAATTAAATGCAAAAAATATATACTCTTCTCCTCTTGTCATATACAACTTGCAATGAGCAACGCATTTCTCCCAAGATAAAGGCTAGTCGCTGCATAATTACAGGATGTAATTCATGCGAGCTCGTTTATGTACGCGCCTCGACCGTCTTCGAAGGTCCCGACTTTCCGAGCGTGTTCCGTACTAGACAGGACGACACGTTCATCCTGTCCTCGTGCAACAACGGCCGCGACAGCGGATCGCAATTTAATCTCTCGAACGTCCTTGACAAGCGTGCCGCGTGAAAAGTGCGCTCGCGCGTTGCGAGCCGGCTTAACCGCTCGCTCGCAGCAGCGAGAAATGCATTTGGCACGAATTTCGGCTCCGCCGACGATCGATACCCCCGAAGGACAAACCTGCGCGAATCGATGCAGACAGGAAAAGTAGGGAATTATGCGAAGTGCCAACGCGCGAGATAGCGGATCTCGTCGTTGCGTTTTATGCGCGTATTATGCAACAAGAATGCAATAAAGTAGCGGGCGCGCTAATAAATAAATATACGTGAAAGGTCAGCAAATATATGCATGCGTGATATATATTCTTGTGGGTCGACATAGTTTCAATAACATAATTAAAGTCAATTCGCGCGCTGTTTAAAAAGGCGTTATGAAATTAGCGTATATCTTGGAAAACTTTATTGTTCTTTTCCTATCTGTAATATATATTTGCCGCTAATAATAATACTAGTACATGTGTGATATACAATATTTGGATACACATTAACGAATAAATAACAATTTATTCTTGGATTATGTAAAGACAAAGATATTCTATAATAAAAGTGTATAAATATAATTTATAAAAATCAATATATTTATCTATTGTAGATTTAAAGAATACCATCTAGAATAATATTACATTTTTAAATATTTTTATGCATCTAAATTGTAAATTTATCTTCCGTGAAATAAAGTATCTGTCGTTTATTTTAAATTTGCGTTATAAAAGAAAACCAGGATATTACATTCGCATAAAATAAAAAAGTAATTAATGCACAAATATTAAGTAGTACATGTTAATGCAGAAAATTGATAAACAAAAACCAGTTTCATTATGCAGCCACAGCATTTCAATTCTATTTCAGATATATTGATTCGCATAAATTCCGATCGCGATCGCATCGATTGGTCGTCCTGTTTGCGTCGAGAGGGTATCGATCTCAGGAGCATCGAGAGAAAGCCAAACGCTCGAAAAAGTATAAAATTATGCCGCCGCCGCGTTTCGTCCCGACGCCGATAAGGTAAACGAAACAAGAGAACCCGCTTTCCAGAGAATTTATGAGCCTCCGCGGTGACGCCACGGGGTTGCAGACGTGGCGCCGGGCGTCCCGACGCCCAGACTAGTCGGGGCCGCACGCACGTTGACCGTGAAAACCGTATTAAGCCGGTTGTATGCGACCGGACTATACGCGCAACCCGATCGGGTTTCAATTGATCTGCATCGCAAGAAAAAAAAATTTTTAATTATCCACTTGTAAAAAAATTAATTTTTTTAGAGAAATTTGCGTTACAGAAAATATAAAAGGTATGAAATATTATGGACGCGATATTCTTTAAAAGCGTGTTTTATATAACACAATCTATTCTTAGAGCTCAAATTATTTTCACTTTCTTTAGATAAATAAAGAGATGTAACTTTACTATATTAATATATTTTTCAAGTGATCATTAATTATTAAAATTAAACAAACAATCATAATCAACACAGAGAAAGCAAAATAAATACAATTGGAAAATTTATGTTTTCTTGTTAAAAAATATACAATATTAATATATTTTTCAAGTGATCATTAATTATTAAAATTAAACAAACAATCATAATCAACACAGAGAAAGCAAAATAAATACAATTGGAAAATTTATGTTTTCTTGTTAAAACATATATAGGTTAAAATTTTTGTGTTAATTATTTAACATATTCATGTGTTAATTTAACATATTGCTGTTGTGTTAATTGAACTCAAATGTTAAATTATTAAAACAACTGAAAAAAAGTGTAAAAATAACACAATGTGCATCATATTTTTAATTTTACACAATAGATATATTCCGTATTATTAATGACAGGATTTATCTGTTAAAATTTTTCAGAAAAAAATGTTGATTCTATTCCACAGTAGGAGTGAGAGAGACTGTAAATAATATTTTTCCAAGTTAATTTTATCATTAAAAATATGTTGATTTTACACAAAATTTATTTCAAATTACTATGAAGTCTGCATTCATTTTGTGTTGAAATATTAACGAAGTATTAGTGTCACCATTTAACATATTCATATTATGTTAAATTAACACAAAAATTTGTATGGATCGTTTGGGACATGCGATATATGTTAAATTTAACACAAACTTTCCAACTGTGAAGATATTCCCCTCCCACCCCAAAATAAAAATCTGCAATTACGTACAATAATAAATCTGAAATTACGTACCGGAAACAAAGGAACAAGCACTTTTCGATTCCGCGTCGGATTCGCACACGACCTTTCGCGTTCCGAGGGGGAAGGGATAAAAGGGGGCGATAAAATCGATAAAATTCGAGGGTTCCACGCGTGCACACAAGGCGTGCCCGTTCCTCCTTCTTTCTCTCTGTCTCTCACCCCTCCGACGTTGAATTAGGAATTCTTACGTGGGAGGGTCCTCCGCGAGCGATATTTATCCCGCGATTCAGGGGGTTGCTATATTCCCTTTTCATTCACCCTCGGTGACGGGCAATATCCGCGGGGGGTCACTGAATCGCCCTAGCAACACAATGGCCGTAGGAATATGCGTCGCCCCCTTGCTTGCATTCTCATTGCCCCTGCTCTCCGATATAGTATGTACAACTATATGGACAAGAATACACTCCGATCAAAATTTCACCCTCGCTATCGCGCGCTACCGCGATATCACTTTCGTCGCGAGCGATAAATCGACTACCCCCCTCGCGCCCAAATCCGCGATGATTATCGCGCGAGAAAGAAAAGGGGCTATCGGTCTGTTTGGAAACAGTACGACGTCGTGTCTAGGAACGACGATTTTTTTGCTGTGACTTACAACGACGAGATAACATCATTTGTTTCTTTATTTGAAATGTCTACAAATGTGGCTTACCTGAAGTTGAAGTTTAGAGAAATTTTTAACGTAAAAATTCGATAATACATATAAAACAAATAAGATTATGCTAAACGACACAAAATGTGTAAAATAAAAAGATAGTTTATCTCTTACTGGTACGATACGTAACGGCAGAGTTGGGACGCACATCGTCGATCTGTAAAATACAAAAATATCCATATTATAAAGAGCAAAGTTCAAAAAATAATTATTTTGGAATTAAGAATTTTGTATTGCTTAATCCTCCTTTAAACATAAATTCTTATATATAAACATAACTAATATTTAATAAAAAACTTACATAATAATTCTATTATTTAAATAATCTAAGTAATTATAAATCTTGAATAATAGTAAAATGTTACACATGCGTTACACATACATTACGTATGTGCGAGCATAAGGTTTATATCAGGTCTACCGGAAAGTTCTGTCCGTTTTTGGAATAAAACAAAATACAAATTTTTATTACCGTCAATAAACTTTATTAAATAATGTAATTGCCATTATTCGGAGAAGTATTGTCAGCAACTGGATAATTTAAATACAGCAGTCCAAGAAAAGAGGCCGGCGATGTACAATAGGAAGAACATCATACTGCATCATGATAATGCCAGGCCACATTTTAAAGAATATGTGTGTACGTATAAAATACATATATATAATATATTATATTATATAATTATTATATTATTTCGCTAGTATGGTGAGATGATCAATTAAATTTACACAAATAACATAAAAAATTAAATTATAAATTATATTTACCTCACGGTTGCTTCACCTTCGCCCGATGCCTTCCCGGGCCTGCTTCTCTTTTCTTATTCATCCTTCGCTGTTCTTTCATGACACTCACTCATACACTCACTCGCGAAATGCGGTTAATTACGATCATCCGCAATCAACAGAATATGATCACGCGGTACTTTGCATGACACTCTTGAAATTAATGTACATGCGGTTTATTATCTTGCGATGAGCAAGGCCAAAATTAAAAAACTAGACAGGATCCGCTCGGTGAATCAAAGATCACACGGTCAAATACACGCATTTCAAAATTATGTCTGTTATTAACAACTTGATATATTGGCTCGCATTTTAAAGCAAGATTACTCTTTCGCGTTATGTAATATTATAAATTAATTAATTAAAATTAAAAAGAAATATACATGAGTCGCAATATTCATAAATATGATCAAATTTGTCGATTGTTTGCATGACAGATATCATTTGATTGGAATGAATCTCACAAAATACACTTCTTTAACAAACTACTATGTAAATCGTACTTCGAGAAAATACGATAAAATACGAAGTGCTTCCAGCCCATTTGAGTGCCACCACGCGAATGACAAGATGACCACATGTAAACAATAGTACGCTATACGTCGCAAACATGCCGTATAGATAGATAGTTTCTTATCGCCATAAAATATTTAACATGCTACAAAATAAACTCATGCAAAATATTTTATATTTTCTTTGAATTTTCAATTAATTATTAATAAACAGTTTATGTATTTTTTTACGACTTTTCGTTACTTTAATCATTCGACTCTAAAATAATAAAATAATTAAATTTTAGATTTGTGTATTATTTGCGCGCTCTCAATCCGAAAATTAGTGGCAAATCTTCATATAAAGCAATGAAAACTCGAGAAATCCAGCATTAATAAAATAATTATCCGTTACACCCGAAATATCAAAATAAAACAATAATTTGTAATTATTGTCTCCTATCGGCCCATTGTCTCCGCATACTCTGCATTTGACGCTTTTATTCACATACTTTGAAGTTTGTTAATATATTAATAATCTTACGCTTACAATTAGAAGCGAAGATAGCTTCGTGTATTATAGCATCAAGCAATATTCTTCAATCAAGCACCTTCCTTCCTTTCGATTTGGAATAGCGATGTGTAAAAAATAGCGACGTTTACATAATTGACGATACGTCAATTGTCAGCGCGGCGTAATGGGAGTACGCTCCATTACACAAAAGGCATCGAGAAGAAAAAAAGGACAAGGATTGATGACCAGTGAAACGAAAAGGTTATTGTTATTCTGTCAATATTCATAGTTTTGTTATCCATCACAATAAATTCTTCTACTCCTTCAGTCCCTGATAAAATTCCATCCAGTCTCATAAATTTAGCTTTCCTTATAAATTCCTACTTCAAACAAACAAGCGAAATAGCCGTCTCTTTAATATGCTAATCGCTAATTGTAATAATCGTAGAAAATAATCGCTCTCTCGAACACAGGACGACTATGCGCGTTAAGAAGAGGCATGCTATACATTGCGAAAAGCAAAAGCCAAACATCATGTAACAATTAATTTATTGACGCCAAAAATATTTAACATTTTAGTAATCGTCTTGAATTTTTGTGGCGCATATAGCGTTCTATTATTTATACAAATGTTATCATTCACGCAGGGAGACTCGAGCGGAAAGAGGCGTTTCGTATGATTGTATGTCGTCATATTATCTCTCAAAGTATGATCGCGACATATACTAACAATAAGAGAGAAATGCTAAACGATTATTCCCTACGAACACGTTAACTTCGCGTTCTCCCGTCGCGACATAAAATACCATGCGAGTCGTGTACGATTTTGCAATGCAAATACAAAACTCTTCTAACTTCTGACTCATTATCAAACTATATATTTTGTTTTTACTGCAAGATTAATGTCGGTATTGTGTAAAGTGCCGCGTGATCATTCTGATCATTCTGATCTGTTTAGTGCGCGCGCAATTGTAATTAACCGTGTTTTCGCGAGTGAGTGCCATATGAGTACTATGAGAGAGCAACAACAGACAAATAAGAGAAGAAGATAAGGCCAGCGGTAGCATCGGATGACGACGGAGCAAATATGGGGTAAGCAATTTAATAAATTTTCTAAATTATTATTTGTTTTTTTTTTTTTTTTTTTTTTAATTAAGTGCTTATCTTTGCAATAATAATTCAGTTTACATTATTGTGTAATATGATATGTTCCATTTCTTTCTTCATTTTATCAAGTTGAGAAAAAATTTTCAGAAAATAGAAATATTTATAAACTCTACTTGGGTCATTTGATCTCGAAGGATCTCGAGTGTGTGATCATTGAATTCTTCATGAGAAGGGCTACAAACGTAGGTATTTAAAAAATTAAGGTCCCATTAAAAAAAAAAAAGAAGTTGATCTTCTCATTTCATCTTGACACTCCATCCGAAGGTCAAATCAATAGCACCACCACACGTCTCCTTTGAAACCCTACAATTTTTGTCTGAAACATTTCTTTTTATTTTGCTTTATTTTTTATATATTTAGGCGTCTTAATTTAAATGCCGCATTCTGTATATACACTCAAAAAAATGTCTTGCTGATATAGGTAGATTTCTAGGTGTCACAACAAAAATTTATCGCTATTTTTTGTATCTGTTAGAATATTGTCTGTTACATATAGAATTTATAGCAGCAACATTCTAATAATATCTTCTAGAAAATTTAGGTCCCATTGCCAAATGTTAATCACTGCATTGGATAAACATGAGTTTCGATACTACAGCTAGAACGATCTTTGCGAGAAATATAACTGCCAATTATAACTGCAGCATCGAAAAATTGAGAAAAATTGTTTAAAAGAGCTAGATAGATTGGGCGCGTTATACAAATATGTTAGATGTGAGGATTATATATTCATCTGTTTCTTGCTGCTAATTTTTTCTGTGTACCACAGCCAAACTTTATAACAAATATGATTGGCCTTAACATGGATAGACGCCACAGAAAAACATTCTTTCTAAATTTCACAAACAGTTCAGATATAAATTCTGTCTCTGTCACTTAGATTGATTAAATGCGAAACATATGCGATATCACAGTATTTGCTAATCATTTATGTACCTCAGTTAATTTTGCGCACCAAGAAAATTTTTGCTGTAGTTGCAATACCACTTTTTTGAGTGTAAAATTCTAATTAAGCAAAATTATTTTTAGATTTCACACTGATGTCTACTGAATATTTCCAAGTGCATATTTTCTTTGTTATACGCACACTTTTCGTATTTTTTACTATCTATGTGATGAATCATTTAATTTTTTTCGCTCATTTGTCAGAGTTATTACTTAATGAATAAGCAAAGGAAGCTTGACATCTCAATGTTAGGAGAATAAGAAAAAACAAACGTGAAAAAATTTACCTGCCGAATAACGGGTGCCATAGCTGCGACTCGTCCGGCGAGGTCGCGGTGGAACTCACTTCCGGCTCCTGCTTGAGCAATCCGCTGCGCACCCTGAGCAGAGGCGGATAGGGATTGATGCGTGACCGGCTCGCGCCGCTCGAGAGATCAATCGGCTGCGCCGGCATCAACGTGCCGATCGGTTTACAGCTGAGTTTGGGCCTGCCGGTGACGGACCCGCCGCCTCTCGCGCCGTTGTTGTTGGTGTGACCGGACGATCCCTTGTTAACGATGCCATTAACGCCGTTTTGTACACTCAAAAAAATGTCTTGCTGATATAGGTAGATTTCTAGGTGTCACAACAAAAATTTATCGCTATTTTTTGTATCTGTTAGAATATTGTCTGTTACATATAGAATTTATAGCAGCAATATTCTAATAATATCTTCTAGAAAATTTAGGTCCCATTGCCAAATGTTAATCACTGCATTGGATAAATATGAGTTTCGATACTACAGCTAGAACGATCTTTGTGAGAAATATAACTGCCAATTATAACTGCAGCATCGAAAAATTGAGAGAAATTGTTTAAAAGAGCTAGATAGATTGGGCGCATTATACAAATATGTTATATGTGAGGATTATATATTCATTTGTTTCTTGTCGCTAATTTTTTCTGTGTACCACAGTCAAACTTTATAACAAGTATGATTGGCCTTACATGGATAGGCGCCACAGAAAAACATTCTTTCTAAATTTCACAAACAGTTTAGATATAAATTCTGTCTCTGTCACTTAGATTGATTAAATGCGAAACATATGCGATATCACAGTATTTGCTAATCATTTATGTACCTCAGTTAATTTTGCGCACCCAGAAAATTTTTGCTGTAGTTGCAAAACCACTTTTTTGAGTGTAGAGTTCTTTAGGCTTCTGTTATTAATCTATTTTATTTTTATTGTAAGATATCTCACAGAATAAAATAATTTTTGTTTTTGGCACATAATGCTGATTTTTTTTTTTGGAAAAAAATATATCAGCAGTTTTTTAATTTATAAGAAGATTTTTGTTAGGAATATTATCTTTTCTAATACAGATAATTAAAAACGAGTCCTTAATTAATGAGTCTTTCAAATTAGCCCTAATGAATTGGTTATGTCGGTGCGTTAAATCCCTTGTGGAATTTTGTCTATTATATTATTTCCTGATGATAATGGTGACAGAGCTTTTAAAGGGATCTTTAAGGACACACAAAGGGTCAAAGAGACAAATTAAAGGTAATTGCTAGATTATAAGGGTGGCTGTCTAGCAGGCACTGTCTGGACTTCCACTCTTTCAAACTGCACTTAATATCGTGTAAGAAGTGCGAAGCAGCTTTAAATGACAGCTGGATCATACGAATGCGAAGTCTAAAAAAGTAAAAGTTTGATTTTTTTCCGAGAAAAAGCGAACAAAGAGCACACACAGACGTCTCTCAAAGTTGTTTTTGTCTGAAGGAAGAACAATAAGACAATATCACACACATACATAAAGTGTTATTTAAAGTTTCTTAACATTAACATATTTTAATTGCTGATATCGTTAATGAATTAATTATGTGCTCTTGTCAAAAGATTGAATAGGTAATTATACATATAATGTAATACGCATTCAAAACAAATAGACGCTATAATTTCGCATAACATTATTTAAATTAATTATTATCGCATAATCTTGCGAACGTTTGCTAGAAACGTTCCGCCGTCAACAGTCACAGAGCAGTTTATAATTTCTTAGTAGCAAAAGAAATGCGACGACAGAGGAAAAAAGAAAAAAGTGACTAAAAGGAGCGACAACGAGCAACGAGTCTCGCTTGGCGCCGCCAAGTGAATCACGCGTCACGAAATAAACCGCGCGACGCGTGTCGTTTGTAGACCTCTGACAGAAGAAATATATATGACGAGAGAAAGACGACTGATTATCGTTTCGCGAGCTCGTTCTTTCTTCACTTTCTTCACAATGCTTCAATTTTAAATAGTTTAATAAAAAATAGCTTCTAAAAATAAAAAAACAAAATGAATATATGTATAAAGAACTTGCGAAAAAATTGAAATTATATTAAACTGAATAATAACGATAGTTTAATGTTACAATTAAAAACATAAAGTGAAAAGCAATGCCAATCTCTAACGAAATAGCTTAACGTTGATTGTCGAATGAAATAGATTTATTGTTGTTTCTGTCACGTATATTAACATCCAATTTTCGCTGATGGTGAAACCAGCTCGATTCCTATCGCGCTTCAGATGGTGACTGGCAGGAAGTCGCTGAAAGCGTGCCACCGGTGTGTGTGCCTCTGCTTTTATTGGCAATCGATCGATAAACATTTACATCCCCTGTCAACGTCCCATTTTCTGTGGACGCCTAAAACAATCTTTTGATTATTCGAAATTGCGCGAGCATTTGTCTCATTACTCGAGATAAAAAGCTTCGTAAATAACTAAATGTTATGCGTAATGCTATTGTGTATTACTATTGCATAATATTTAATATTAATCAAATCTAATAATCCTAATAAAAATATATATAGATCGTAAAGTAATCGATAAAAACTCATTCTCTGAAGTAATAAATTTTTTATTTTAGAATATAGAAAAATTACTTTGACAGTTTTATATCATCAAGATGAAGATATTTTTCGCAAATTCTAATTTAAAGCGGAACAATGTCCCGTTATTTAAATTAGAATTTGCGAAAAATATTTTCATCTTGATGATATAAAACTGTCAAAGTAATTTTTCTATATTCTAAAATAAAAAATTTATTACTTCAGAGAATGAGTTTTTATCGATTACTTTACGATCTATATATATTTTTATTAGGATTCTTATATATATTAAATTTTATTCGTAAGTCTCTTGATGGGAATTGAACGTTGAAGATCGCAAAATTATCCTAAACCTAAACAATAAATAATACGGCCTCGATATTATTTTCAGAAGAAAACCTGATCTACTTCAAACATATTAATAATTTCGCAATTCGTTTATTGCCTGCTGGTCGACTGATCAATGTCGAAAGTTGCGCGTTAAAGCTTGATCGATTCGTTATTTTAGGCGCATCCGACGAGAGTTAGACCGCACATTGGCAGATATCCAAATGGGATAAGCCCTGACGTAGCCGCGTGAAAGCGACCTTAGTATGTGTACTTATATGTGATGCGTCCACGATTTTGCATCACACGCATAAGTTACGCGCCCGTTAATTCGTATTATTTGCTCAACCCATTTGATCTGTACGCGAATCGATCGTCCTACAAATGATGCTAATTTAATCGATCCGCGCCCAGGTATCTCTCGTACTCGCAAACTGGCTATAAATAAGGGAAAAAAAAAGAAACAGCAAATAACGGTTTCTCTACAAATATAAATTAAACGACAAATAAATGCCAAATCGTGCCGAGGTCAAAAAATTTTTATGTTGGCCAGTATTTTCGCCCTCACTTAACATCGCATTCGATGCTAAATGTTGGTGTTGTATTCTCTTATATTCGCCAAATATCACTCACTTGATAAAGATGAATGACCAAACGTTTTTAAGAATGTATGTGTCATATGTCAAAAGAAAAGCATGAAAATTTTGTAGACTGTTCTACTATTTCTTTTGAGTAACTGTGCAAAACCTGAGCACAATTCTCTTAATGGTTTAGAAATTATTTAAGTTTAAAGTTAATATTGATTCTTTTGGAAAATCGCGTATAGCACTTATTGACAAATTTGACCAAAAAAAACATATTTGTATATAATATTAATAAATATTTGTGCAAAACTTGATTTAGATCCACTTATTCGTTTAAAAGTTATTTACTAAAAGTCGTAAAAAAATACTATCTCTCTCTTTCTCTCTTTCTGCAAACTACTCGTTTTTTTTTTTTGTTTCTTGCAGTTGATTTCAGAGGGTATTCATGATTAAAAGTTTTTGTCATAAATTAAGAAAAATACTAATTACAACTATTTTCTTTTACAAAGACGTTAAAAAGCATATTATTTTGCGATGCTTTAATTTTTCTTATAATTCGGATTTATTTATTTGATTTTTCAAACAGTATAAACGTAAGAAATGTGTTTTTTTTTTTTTATTTTAACAGCTTTTTGCTATTGTACAGCCAAAGCCTCCTTAAACGCGGTGCAATTAATACTTTTGCAAAAAAAATATAATTATTATACCTTGTGATAGTTATATTCCATATTAATATATACATATTTTAAGAGCAAGATATAAATGGTCGTGCTTTGTCAAGAATATAGAATGTTCCGATTACAAGCCTTTGCTAGCCTGTACGTAAAATACTTCTCGGCCTTGAGAGCACCGTTATTAGTTTATAAGCGGCTAAAAAAAAAGTGGCGTAACTGCGTGCGTGTAGGCGTGGGAGCGCGCAGCAGCCCGAAGGTCGCCGAGGTTGTCGTCATTAAAAAACCATTATCGGAGTGGCGATAAAGGCTGCTACGTGGAGATTTCGAGGAGAGTCTTCTTATTGCGCGCCACAATAAGAGTACTTCTTTCGCTTGCGTAATCCCGCGGCAAACGCGAATCCTTGACAGATCTCTTCGATGGTCGATGGCGATAAAATAGGGGGTCGCGACGCTGCCCTGGCACACACGTCGCCTCTGTATCTTCTAATTGCACGTGATTCTGTATGTCTCGAGCGCAATTAATACGTTCTCTTGGCTTGATATCGGTTTAACGCCATTTTATAACTCTCCCGAGAATCCGAGCTAAAATACTTCGTTTAACTATTAGATTAATTTAATAGTACAGAGAGCAATTTTCTAAAGAAATAAAAACTCTTTTTCCGTGTAAATGTAGAAAACAGTTTTATTTACGGATATTATAATATTCATAAACATATATATCATTGTTCATTATATCAGGTGATTGCATAAGTTCGTGCCCGATTTAAATATAAACTTCAATAGATTATATTTTAGAGATAACACTTTTATTAATCAATTATATAGTCTCCATTCTTTTCTACAATGGTTTTCCAACGATCTATAAGCTTGTCGATTCCATTTTTGAAGAAAAAACTTGGTTTTTCTTGAAAAAAGTTTGTAAGGTGGTTTTCGACAGCTTCCTCAGAATTGAGATTCTTGCCATTTAAACTATTCTGCAAAGACCGGAACAGATAAAAATCTGAAGGCGCAATATCTGGAGAATATGGCAGGTGCTGCAGAATTTCCCATTGCAACTCCTGCAGTTTTCACAGCGTCTGTTGAGCGACGTGTGGCCTAGCATTGTCGTGGTGGAAGATGACGCCTTTTCGATTGGCCAAAATCGGACGTTTTTCTAGAATAGCTGCAGCGAGTCTAGTTAGTTGCTCACAGTACTTGTCCGCCGTGATTGTTTCGCCGCGTCGGAGCAGCTCAAAGTAAATAATTCCCTTGCGATCCCACCAAACACACAGCAACACCTTCATCGGATGCAAGCCAGCCTTTGCTTACGGGTTCTGCTCCTTCAGCTGCTGTTTTCCATGTCCTCTTTCGCTGTACGTTTTTGTAGAGAATCCACTTTTCATCGCCTGTTACCATTCGATCTAAAAAAGGCTCTTTTTTGTTACGCTCGAGAAGAGAAAGACCCACAGTCATACGGTTTAGCTTATTCCTTTCAGTCAGGAGATGCGGCACCCATGTATCAAGCTTGGAAACGTATCCAAGCTTTTTTAAATGACGAAAAGCGGTTGAATTATCGATGTTCAGCCTCTCAGCAATATCCTCAGTTGTAATCCTTGGGTTTCTTTCCACTAAGGCATGCACAATGTCATCATCAATGCCAGAAGGCCGTCCAGAGCGGGGTTGATCCTCCATGTTGAAATCACCATTTCGAAATCTGCCAAACCACTTTTTGACTGTTCGGAGAGCAGGAGCGCGGTCTAAATAAACGGTTTGAATATTTTTTTTGTGCAATCCCAACACTCACGCCTTTCCGAAATTCATATAACATTACATGCCGCAAATGCACCTTTTCGTTCTCCATTTTTAATGATTTCTCTTATGCACAAATGGACTTATCTGAACAATGTCTGACGCTAAATTGACATAAGACAACGTCATCTATTCGGTGTAAGCAACAATTACCACACGAAAACAATAGAACTCCGCCATGCAGTAACTTAATGCCATCTATGAAAATTGGGCACGAACTTATGCAATCATCCAATATCTATTTTGTTAATATCTTTGCATTTTATTCTATTATGTTAATATATCTTTGACATATTATTAATTAAATCGATGTCGATAAATCAAGTGTCCTTTAGCCGATGATTTAATTATCTTTTACTTTCGTGCGAGAAATAAAGCAATACGTGGCGGAGAAGAAAGGTGCAATTTTATGAAAGAAAGAAAGGCACAAAACGGCGTAGAATTACAAGAGTGAACACAAAGAGAGGCAAGAAAAAGAAAGCCGACGAACGCAGAGCAACGACCACCTGAGCCAACAATAGTCTCCCGTTTAATCCACTTGATGCACTGCCGCGCAGTTATTAACTTTTTATGCGATTCCCAGCTGCGCTTAAACGCTTCGGACGAAAAAAAAAATTTATTAACGCGGGAATAACCGGGAATTAGAATTTATTCTACGAAATCCATTGTATATATATACATATGCAGATAAGAACTATGCTGAAACAATGATAAAAAAATCCGCTCGGTTAATCCTTCTTATTAATGGCATTAATTCTTGATTTCAAGAGAAAAATAAAATTTCTATGAAAATAAAATTCAACGAAAAAATTATATATATATTTATTATTTAATATCTATAAATAGATATGCTAAGGATTTGATTTATTGTTTTACAAAGAAGTTTATTTATTATTTAAAAGACGGTTTTAACTATTTTCAAATAATCCTGAAAAAAAGCAGACAGCTGATTAGCTTCTAGAAATTCATATTCGTTTTCTATGCCGCTTTGTGTATTTTTATCACTTTATATTCGTTCTCTTTGATCTCTCGCACAATTTGTTGACAGATCCAAAAGCCGGATTTCCGACGTAACAAGATGCAATATATAACATGTTAGAAAAGTCTCATCATACTAAGTTAAAGGTAATCTCTCTGGCAAACGCGCGATACTTGGCATTAACTGCCCGATTTTGTATACAATATAGAACAGAAATCATGATTTATAATCGCGCGTTAATGATACATCTAAAATGCAATCTATCCGTCGCCAGACGATACAGATATGGAGTTAAAATTAAATCGGGGGATGCCCGAATTCGTCATCATGCAGGATGCAATGTCCAGTATGAGTAGAATATCAGTGTCCATCGGGCCGACGCCGGATGCAGCGCGAAACGACGGCAATCAAAAGAGGTCGACGCTAGTTACGCGTGTGTGTGACGCGATCGCAATTATAATATTATCTATATATTTATGTGTCCCGCATATATCAATATTCCTCAGGTATTTATTAAAATAAAATGTCAAGAATTTATTTTAGAAAATCGTGCAATTTTTCAGATCGCGTAAGTTTCAAATTTTTGGTAGTTTTTTCGGATAAAGTTCCGAATAGGTGAACCCTCCGATTTTTTTGATTTTTACAAGAACTACAACTTTTATTTGACACATTTTTTTCTTACATCAATATTTATCGAAATAATATTTAAAAAGTTATATTTTTTCAGTTTTTTTGTTTTGACCTTGAAAATGACCTTGTCGCAAATTTTCATTATCATATTCGTAATCAGCGTTCAAAAATACAAAAAATAGTGTAGTTTCAAAAAAATCGGAGGGTTCACCTATTCGGAACTCCACCCGTTTTTTCTTCTCATAAAAAAATCTATGTTCTTTTCGAATTTGATTCGGATTCCGTTTGCATAAACTTTTCGAAAAGCTACATTTAATTCGGTGGATCGACAAGCTGATGCGAAATTACAACGCGGACTAATAGCCGCTATCGTCGACTCGGGGATCGAGCATACGTGGGTTTAATTCGATCTGGCAGCCCGCGCGAGTTATACACATACGCACGTGCACATGCACCGGCCACGTGTACGCCTCGCTCTGGCTGACCACCTGCGGCATCGGGAGATCTTTGTCGCGTAAATTGTGCTCGCGCTCGCGTCGCGACGCCTCGCCTTCGCTCGCATTGACGCACCGACAACGCACCCGCGTCTCAAATTCCAAAGAAAACAGCACGCGGACCATGCCAACGCGAAGATACGACATCCGTGGCACATCGTACACGACGAATAGAGCCTGGCTCTCGTTTGCATCTTCAAAGCGAAATCTTCGCCGAATTTGCTCTCTATACCTTTTTTTTTTACAAATGTTCTTTTTCATTGAGAAATATTATTTCTCTAGAAATCCTCTAGAGAGATTGTTTTATTTAATTAATATGTATGTGTGTGTGTGTGTGTGTGGATAATTAGTTTCGTTTTCATTTCTTTTTTTTTTTTTTTAGCTTATATCATTACGTTGCTCTGCGTGGAAAGTTGCAAACCCATGTGGAACCTGGCTTCGCGTGAAAAAGTGTATGCGTGGAAACAGTGGGTTCCGCCCCCCTGCGGGGGGCTCCACTACCGAAAAACTAGACAAATAGGTTTGCGTGGAACCTCGCTCTACGTGGAAAGTTGTAAACCCATGTGGAATCGTATATGTACTGCAAAGTACATGCTTAGATGGGAGAACAGATATAAGATTTAGATTCCATCGTTTTTGTTGAAAACTATCGTACGGTAAAAATTAATAGGACATAAAATGTTTTTCTCTGTAAGATCTAAAATTGTTATGGGTTTTTCATGATTTTCACTATGAAAATGAGAGATGCACCAATTTTCATTATGATATTCGTAATCAGTGCATCAAAATACGTAAGAATACTGAGTTTCAAAAAAATCAGAGGTGAGCACTTTTCGGAACTTCACCTGCCGTTTTTATTCTTTAACATCGATTTTCTCGAAAACTTTCAGTTTTACGCAAAAAATGTATAGAACATAAATGATGTATTTTTACAAGAACTACAACTTTTATTTGACACATTTTTTTCTTACATCAATATTTATCGAAATAATATTTAAAAAGTTATGTTTTTTTCAGTTTTTTTGTGTTTTGACCTTGAAAATGACCTTGTCGCAAATTTTCATTATCATATTCGTAATCAGCGTTCAAAAATACAAAAAATAGTGTAGTTTCAAAAAAATCGGAGGGTTCACCTATTCGGAACTCCACCCGTTTTTTCTTCTCATAAAAAAATCTATGTTCTTTTCGAATTTGATTCGGATTCCGTTTGCATAAACTTTTCGAAAAGCTACATTTAATTCGGTGGATCGACAAGCTGATGCGAAATTACAACGCGGACTAATAGCCGCTATCGTCGACTCGGGGATCGAGCATACGTGGGTTTAATTCGATCTGGCAGCCCGCGCGAGTTATACACATACGCACGTGCACATGCACCGGCCACGTGTACGCCTCGCTCTGGCTGACCACCTGCGGCATCGGGAGATCTTTGTCGCGTAAATTGTGCTCGCGCTCGCGTCGCGACGCCTTCGCATTGACGCACCGACAACGCACCCGCGTCTCAAATTCCAAAGAAAACAGCACGCGGACCATGCCAACGCGAAGATACGACATCCGTGGCACATCGTACACGACGAATAGAGCCTGGCTCTCGTTTGCATCTTCAAAGCGAAATCTTCGCCGAATTTGCTCTCTATACCTTTTTTTTTACAAATGTTCTTTTTCATTGAGAAATATTAGTTCTCTCTAGAAATCCTTTAGAGAGATTGTTTTATTTAATTAATATGACAATTGAAGTTTAGTTTTCATTTCTTTTTTTTCAGCTTATATGTGTGTGTGTGTGTGTGTGTGTGTGTGTGTGTGTGTGTGTGTGTGTGTGTGTGTGTGTGTGTGTGTGTGTGTGTGTGTGTGTGTGTGTGTGTGTGTGTGTGTGTGTGTGTGTGTGTGTGTGTGTGTGTGTGTGTGTGTGTGTGTGTGTGTGTGTGTGTGTGTGTGTGTGTGTGTGTGTGTGTGTGTGTGTGTGTGTGTGTGTGTGTGTGTGTGTGACAATTGAAGTTTAGTTTTCATTTCTTTTTTTTCAGCTTATATCATTACGTTGAAAAATATTATTTCTCTCTAGAAATTCTTTAGAGAGATTGTTTTATTTGATTAATATGACAATTAACGTTTCGTTTTCATTTCTTCTTTTTCTGTTCAAATCATTACATTGAAAAATATTATTTTTCTCTAGAAATTCCCTAGAGAGATTATTTTATTTAATTAATATTAGAATTAAAATTTCGTTTTTATTTCTCATTTTTCTACTCATTACGTTATCATTGTAATTTTTATAATAATTATATATATTTTATCTTATTTATTAAAAAATAAAATATTTTTTTATTAAAAACTACATTTATAGATTGAAAAATTACATCTAGGCGCGCGTTATATATATTCTTGAGTCAGAAGAGGGTTAAGAGCGCTCTGTTCCAGTTTAACTTTCATAATGTCTGGAGCTTATGTTACATCGTTTCTCTCCCAACCACGCGTGTGCTCATGAAGGATTAAGCAGCAAAGTTTCGCCGCACGCAAGAGAGAAGGGGGAATCCCAGATACGTCACGGTCGCCGTCTTTTCCTCTCTCTCTCTCTCTCTCTCTCTCTCTTTCTCTTTATCATTCGCGTTTCCTCTCGCTGTTGGCAAGCAGTCCTCTCGCACGAAATCCGCATCGACCGCCTTTTCCTGCCCGAGATACGGCCCTGTCTTAATGCGTGACTAATCGTGACAAAAGCCCGGCGCGCGTCTCGTGTCGTATCTTACCGAATGCTGGCGGTAGTGACTCTTGACATTTCCGTTCGTGAGATTCAAATCCGCGGCAAGATATCCCTGTTCGCCGGAACTTTCGACTTCGCCGAATTTCTACGGTTTAACGGGCTGATATTTCATAGACGCTCAGAGTCCGAATTTTTTTTTTTTTTTTTTTTTTTTTTTTTTGGTGTCCTTTTTTTTTTTTTTTTTTTTTTTTTTTTTTTTTTTTTTTTTTCATCATTTTAACGCGTGAATTTTGACTCGCTCTCGTAAAAGCTCGCATTCCGCCTTATTCATTTATATTACGTGTATACATTCCGAGATTATAAGAAGCATTGATATCAGAAGCCGCGACGCGCCTCTCGCGCGCGTTAAGAGATATACGCGCGCTAATTCGCTAATTACTGATCAGCGTGCACGCGTGCGAACATAATGACGCGCGCGGGGCACACCGCACACAAACGGTCTCTTCTTCTCTTTTCTCTCTTTTTTTTTTTTCCGAGCGTTGAATAATGGCGTGCGCAGCGAGTGACGGAGTCCCCGCCTCCGCCGCTCCGCTTGTTAAGATTAACGACTGGCCGACGAGCGCCAAGAACGCGCGGGGACACCGAGAGGAGAATCCGGAGACAAAGGAAATCCCCTGCGCGATATACACCCTCTCCACACATCGCGCTCCCAACAGATATCTTTCTCTTTCTCTCTCTCTCTCTTTCTCTTCTGTGAATTCTCTACAGAAATATAGAATTCTCGAGAGAGAAGAGGAATAATATCATATAATTAATTATAATTAATTTTATTTAAGTATCTTTTTTTTTTATTAGCGTAATAAAATTATCGTATGTTATATTTCGTTCGTTAAAGTTTATCAGTATTTCATAGAGTTTTTCAAAAACTTGTAATACAAATTCCTCGAATGGTTGAAAAATTACACCTATATAGTGTTATTAAAAATTTGGAATAACATTTTTTCAGTGATTTATATGACATATATTCCGATTCTGCGGTCTAAGTTATGCGTTGTGCATTTTCGGGCATCGCTGTGCCACTTTTACAAACCGCGCCGTAGGCAGCGAACAGGATCGTAAACGTCCGCGAGGATATCGCGAACGCGCGCGACCCGGCTTTATTTCGGTCGTCCCGAAAGCCAATCGTGGAAGGAGAACTGGTAGTTTCGAAATCCGCCACTGCTGTACCGGATAAAGAAACTGGTCCAGAGTTGCGGCGGTCGCAACGACGACGCGACGCGGAGAGAAGCCGCCCGGTGGTGCTTGGCGGTCGTCCAAGACTCGTGATGCCCGCGAATTTATCGCGAGGAAATCCTGACTGCGGACGCGTGCAAACAACGTCGCGCGGAAATGAGCATCGGCCGGCATAAAGGCTGTTCTACAATGGATGGATTTCGCCGACGTCGATTAGGCTCGATCGCGTAATCTTAATTGATCGCTTAAGCGATTTCTTTCGGCGAACAAGAGGAGGAGTTGGGAAAACGAGAATTAAAATAAAAAGCAACAATATACATATAATGAAATTTAAATACAGGGTGATTTTCTAAATAAGTGCGAACAATTTTAGGAGATGATTCTTTGTCGAAAATTAAGCGAGGTCTTTTAGATAAACATGTACTCCTATATCCCTCCCTGAGGAGTTACACTCTTCCAAAGGGGGAAGTGAAAATTAGATTTTTATTATAATTTTATGTTGTTTTTGTTTCATTCTTTTTTTCCAACATTTATAATTTTGTTTTGCTTGCTTTTTTTATTCTAAAATTCAACTTCTTGTAATTCGAAACCTATGCCATTTAGCACGATGCTGTGCATGATAATGTATTTTATTTTTTTCCTTGAAAACTATTGATTTTACGAGAAAAATAAAACAAATAAAAAGGTTTCTAAAGGAATCAAGCTTTCTAACACATATTTTTAGATGATCACATTCCGACCCATTAAAAAGTTCTAATAAAAAATTGAATAGGGGTTGCTAGTTTTATCCTCTTATAAGATACGAGAGGATTTAAAAAATATTAATAAATATCCTTTTTACTAGTGGAAAATGTCCACCAAATTTCACTCTTTTAACATGTCCAAAATTTGAGAAAAAAAATAAAAACCTAATTTTCATCTCCCCCTTTGGAGGAGTGTAACTCTTCAGGGAGAGATGTAAGAGTATATGTTTATATGAAAGACTTCTCTGAATTTTTGACAAAGAATCATCTAAAATTTTTCACACTTAGAATCACCCTATATATAAATAAAATTAATTTTATAGCCTTTATTATATATTGTTGATATATTGTTAGAATTAATCTCGAGAGAATTGAACGTGGTTTCACAGGGGTTTTTCGCATTCTTCCCTCTTCTACGATCTTTTGCGTTTTGCGACGTGCTGAAACGAGCTTGAAGTCTCAGTGACGAGAAGGATAAAAAAACACTCGAAGCTTGTCGCGCGCGGCTGATTAACACGGAGGAGGAGGAGACTCACGTCTCTGACCTGGATTTCGTTTCTTCCAACGCACGATTAATGAGCAGACGTTACGCCGCGCGCTCGCTTTCTAAGCGAGCGCGTTTTACGTCGGAGGAAATCGAAAACACGAGCATATCGTAAACGTGATTTTTCCGACTTGTGTAATATCGCGGCTCGCGATAGGGATCTAGAGAAATCGCGATTCTTTTATCGTTTCTTCTTTTTAAGACTCGAATAAAATCTAATATACGCGCCGAGAGAAATTATAAAGTAAAATTGAAGAACACTCTTTTATTTATCTAGTGCATGTCCACGAAAAAAATGTTCGAAAAACGGCGGATGTAAAATGTACTTCTCGAACGAGCGAGTTTGATTTTCTTGGTGGTTGTACTCCCACTTGGAGCGACACAGGGTATAAAAACGATGTCAGCGACGCGAGGAGGTCGACGAAGAGGGACCATGTTCGACGAGCTATTTGACCCCGAGGGGTTACGCATTGCGTATATAACGATCGCGGCGCGCACATACACGAATACAGATACACAAACACACATGCATCGAATTCTTCCGCTCTTAAGTGCGTACACGTGCAAGAATTGCCAACGCACCACGTGCGTACGGAAGAATGTCGGCGATTATGCTCGATCTCTCGCGGTCGGTTTCGCTTCTGCGAATTCGTCTCGCAGAATTACGACGGAACAAATTCGCGCCCGAAGCTCCTCCTATATAACTGGCAAAACGTTCGCCTCGCCGGGCAAGAAATTACGAGCGATCGTTATGGCGTGCTGGCGGTACAATATTGTCAACATTGCAGCGATGTTGACCCGCGAAAAAATAGTTGGGCGGTAACTGGAGGGAGTGGAAACAGAAATGCCTTAAGATACTCGCAGTGGTCTGGGGTAAAGTTCGGCGACTTAATATGGATAAATATAAGTCGGCTCTGTTCAAAAGAAAAGAGAAAGAGAAAAAAATCATTTTTAATTTTATTTTAAAATAAATACAGATAATATATTAAACATAATATTTGTTTTAGTGCTTTTCTAGATGAAAATAAAGTGAAAGTAATATTGAAGCACATATACCTTTTTTATAAATTTATTAGGGGGTTAATTATAATTCTACGTTAAAATATGTAATATACACACATAACATCTTTTATGTATTTATTAGGCGAGTTTAATCATAACTCTCTACATTTTTTACTTCCTTATAGAGGAAGCTTTGTTTTCGTGACAAAATTTTTTTTCGAGTTTTCTATGCCAATGTGTTTAGAATGTTCCAAAACGTCGAAAAATCATATTCCTAAAAAATGTGTGTGTGTGTGTGTGTGTGTGTGTGTGTGTGTGTGTGTGTGTGTGTGTGTGTGTGTGTGTGTGTGTGTGTGTGTGTGTGTGTGTGTGTGTGTGTGTGTGTGTGTGTGTGTGTGTGTGTGTGTGTGTGTGTGTGTGTGTGTGTGTGTGTGTGTGTGTGTGTGTGTGTGTGTGTGTGTGTGTGTGTGTGTGTGTGTGTGTGTGTGTGTGTGTGTGTGTGTGTGTGTGTGTGTGTGTGTGTGTGTGTGTGTGTATGTATGTATGTACGCGATATTTTGTACAACCTCTAACTTCCGCAATTTTTGAGATGTGTGTGTGTGTGTGTGTGTGTGTGTGTGTGTGTGTGTGTGTGTGTGTGTGTGTGTGTGTGTGTGTGTGTGTGTGTGTGTGTGTGTGTGTGTGTGTGTGTGTGTGTGTGTGTGTGTGTGTGTGTGTGTGTGTGTGTGTGTGTGTGTGTGTGTGTGTGTGTGTGTGTGTGTGTGTGTGTGTGTGTGTGTGTGTGTGTGTGTGTGTGTGTGTGTGTGTGTGTGTGTGTGTGTGTGTGTGTGTGTGTGTGTGTGTGTGTGTGTGTGTGTGTGTGTGTGTGTGTGTGTGTGTGTGTGTGTGTGTGTGTGTGTGTGTGTGTGTGTGTGTGTGTGTGTGTGTGTGTGTGTGTGTGTGTGTGTGTGTGTGTGTGTGTGTGTGTGTGTGTGTGTGTGTGTGTGTGTGTGTGTGTGTGTGTGTGTGTGTGTGTGTGTGTGTGTGTGTGTGTGTGTGTGTGTGTGTGTGTGTGTGTGTGTGTGTGTGTGTGTGTGTGTGTGTGTGTGTGTGTGTGTGTGTGTGTGTGTGTGTGTGTGTGTGTGTGTGTGTGTGTGTGTGTGTGTGTGTGTGTGTGTGTGTGTGTGTGTGTGTGTGTGTGTGTGTGTGTGTGTGTGTGTGTGTGTGTGTGTGTGTGTGTGTGTGTGTGTGTGTGTGTGTGTGTGTGTGTGTGTGTGTGTGTGTGTGTGTGTGTGTGTGTGTGTGTGTGTGTGTGTGTGTGTGTGTGTGTGTGTGTGTGTGTGTGTGTGTGTGTGTGTGTGTGTGTGTGTGTGTGTGTGTGTGTGTGTGTGTGTGTGTGTGTGTGTGTGTGTGTGTGTGTGTGTGTGTGTGTGTGTGTGTGTGTGTGTGTGTGTGTGTGTGTGTGTGTGTGTGTGTGTGTGTGTGTGTGTGTGTGTGTGTGTGTGTGTGTGTGTGTGTGTGTGTGTGTGTGTGTGTGTGTGTGTGTGTGTGTGTGTGTGTGTGTGTGTGTGTGTGTGTGTGTGTGTGTGTGTGTGTGTGTGTGTGTGTGTGTGTGTGTGTGTGTGTGTGTGTGTGTGTGTGTGTGTGTGTGTGTGTGTGTGTGTGTGCGTGCGTGTGCGTGTGCGTGTGTGTGTGTATGTACGCGATATTTTGTACAACTTCTAACTTCCGCAATTTTTGAGATATCGGATTAAATCTTTTTTACATGGATAGAGTATCATTCAAAGATGGTTGGTATTGAATTTGGTGAGAATCGATGAAAAGGTTCATTTTTTATAAAATTTTTAATTTTTTGAGAAATATCTGTATACGTTGTAACTTTCGCAAATTTTGAGATATCAGGTTAAATTTTTTTAGATGGATAAAATATTATTAAAGGATAGTTACTACTGAGTTTGGTGAGTATCGATGAAAGGGTTTATTTTTTATAAAATTTTGAATTTTTTGAGAAATGTCTGTACACTCTGTAACTTTCAGAAAATTTGCGATATCTCATAAAGCTTCTATGAGGAAGCAAAAATTGAAAAATCCGCATCCTTAAAGCAGCTTAAGCTTTGTAAGATAAAATGATGAGGAAGCGATGTGCAAGTTTCTAATTTGCACAAACTCTACTTGTTTAAGAATAATATGCATGTAAATGCTCTCTAAAAGAAACTTTACGATTATTATAGTATAAAAGATTTTATTATAAAATCATAGAGAGAGAGAGAAAAGTTTGATCGAAAATAAAATCAGAAACCTAAATATACAAATGACATAATAGGATTTAGTGACAAAACGTTCGCGTATTTACAACGGAAAAAAAAACGATTTTGTCCCGGACTCTGTCATCTGTTCTTAGAGATGCATGTTTTCTCATCCTACTTTTCGACCATCTATTTCTCGATAGCCTCGCAGTACTTAGCGTACTGTCACGTCATGAGCATAAATCTTGCGGCGCTACCAATTTATTACACACGTATAATACGTATGGCAGTATGATATTCTTTGCTTTTCAATAAGAGAGCAGACGTTCCGAGAAGCGACGTTTTTCATGGAACCATTATACGCTTCGCGACAAGATGACAGTAAGTGTCGTCAAAAACATTGATAACACTTTGTGAGCGCTTTTAACGTGTCAATAAATAAATATAAAATATACAATAAAAATTGATTAATAAAAGCCAAACACGCAGTAATAAGCGCAAATGAAAATATGGATTAAAAAAAGAATTCAAAGAATATTTATTATACGTTTCGGTTCATGTCGGCCATCTTCAGTAAAGTTTCGAGTAGATAAAATCCCGCACTTACGTATTTAATTTAATCGGAACTTTACATTATTGAGAGCCGATTTCTATTTATTGTTAATGAATAAATATTTTTACTTATGTTATCTTTTTTTAAAAATTGTTAAGAAAATTTGCAAAAAATACGCCATTTAAAAAGATTAAATATGACGCATATTTCTTTTATGTAAAAGTCCTTCAATTTACACTAGTTTACTGAAACGATTTAAAAACAAGATTCTTTATCAAGATCCCGAATGTTGTGCGATTAATCACAAATGTATGATTTTAATCTTCATATCCAATGCATCCGGAAGAAAAATAATGTATTTATCTTATGCCTTTATAGGAATATTTTAAACCAAAAAAACTTGTTGCTTCGTCAACCTTGATCATCTACACGTGACGCTATTAGAAGCCAGTAAAAGTCGCTTGCGCGACCTTGATTGTCATTCGTACATTAAACTGGCAGAAACCAGCTGGCTTATAAATCCAATCGTTGAAATAATATCTATCTAAAATTTAGAAATACTCTTTAATATTCTGCAAAAAAGATTGCTGCATATTGTTGCAGTTTGTGAAACATTTATTCCTTTACATATTTAAAATGTTTTATAATTATAAAAAATAATGCGCACAATATACATATATATATATATATATATGACAATTGAAGTTTAGTTTTCATTTCTTTTTTTTCAGCTTATATCATTACGTTGAAAAATATTATTTCTCTCTAGAAATTCTTTAGAGAGATTGTTTTATTTGATTAATATGACAATTAACGTTTCGTTTTCATTTCTTCTTTTTCTGTTCAAATCATTACATTGAAAAATATTATTTTTCTCTAGAAATTCCCTAGAGAGATTATTTTATTTAATTAATATTAGAATTAAAATTTCGTTTTTATTTCTCATTTTTCTACTCATTACGTTATCATTGTAATTTTTATAATAATTATATATATTTTATCTTATTTA